>NC_057715.1:21775795-21832314 GCF_004010195.1 Chiloscyllium plagiosum
CTGTGTCCACGGGTCCCAGTCTCCTCGCCTAACGAAAACAATTTCCTAGCGTCCAACCTTTACACATTCTCCCTGTGTCTGCGTGGGTTTCCTCCGGGTGCTCTGGTTTCCTCCCACAATCCAAAAGGTGTGCAGGTTAGGTGAATTGGCCATGCTAAATTGCCCGTAGTGTTAGGTGAAGGGGTAAATGTAGGTCTGGGTGGGTTGCTCTTCAGAGGGTCGGTGTGGACTTGTTGGGCCAGAGGGCCTGTTTCCACACTGTAAGTAATCTAATCTTATCAACCTAATATATAGTGTTCACTCCCTAAACAGTGTTGAAGAAAGACATTAGTTTTGGGTACCACACTCTGCATGCTAAATGTCAGCTTGAATCAGCTGACAGTCAGAAGTTGTGAGTTTCAGTCTCAGTCTAAGACTTGAGCATATAATCTATTCCATGAGTCGTTAATTCAAACTAAAAACTGAAATAACTGTGAATGCTGTAAATCAGACACAAAAATTGAACTGTTTCATGGACCGTGTAAAAATCAACTGTTTGGGCCAATGATTTAGGCAGATACTTAAGATACCTGGCAGTATTTAAAGAAAAGGACAGAGTCACGCAAATTTCTTGATTAAGTTCCCTCCTCACAGAAGATCTGATGATTGACATGATGATCATGTGCGTAACAACGTAATGTATTTCAAATTCTGCGCAAATTAATAACATACCATGGACTTGCATTTCTCTATGAACTACATTTTTTTATTTGTTGTTGTTCTCTTTGTTACAATATAATTATGATTGAAATGGCTGTTTTGTGATAAGGAGTGGGAACTGATTATTCATGTATTTATTCAGGAAGGACAGACGGAAGGAAAAGGAGGAGCAAGTGAGGACTGCAGATGCTGGAGATCAGAGTCGCTAGTGTGGCGCTGGAAAAGCACAGCAGGTCAGGCAGCATCCACGGAGAATCAATGTTTCAGGCATAAGCCCTTCATCAGGAATGAAAGAGGTAGAGTTATGCTGATAATAAGGGAGGGACCAGCACATTAGTAAGGGAAGATCTCAGGTTGGAAGAATATCCATTTGGGAGGAACCAACAAACAAAGAGGGGCTGAAGACACTGGTTGGAGTTATTTATAGGTCTCCAAATAATACTGGCGGTGTGGGGCATGGTATAAATCAGAAAATGAGCAAAGTTTGTAGCATGTACAACATAGTGATAATGGGTGATTTCAATTTGCACATAGTCGGGTAAACCAATTAAGCACTAAAACTGTGGATGGTGAGTCTCTACAGTATCCCAGGAATGATTTTCTAGAGTAACATGCTGAAGAGCTGACTAGGGAACAGGCTACTTTGGATCTAGTATCATGTAATGAGAACAGACTAATTAATAATCTTGTTAAAAAAGAACCATTATTGATAATTGACCACAATATGATGGAATCTTATATTGTGTTTAAAAGTGAGATCATTCAATCAGAATATGAGTGTGTAATTTGAATAAGGGAAATTATGAATGCATGAAACACAAATTGGCTGAAGTGGATTGGAAAGATGCATTAAAAAGGACGAAAGACTGTAAGTACTATTACATGGCTCTAGTAGCGATACACCGGTCACTATGCCAGGCTTGACAGACCTGGAGGGTTAAGTGGAGGTCATGACCTTGTGGGAGTTACCTCTAATTAGAATAGCGGAGCGCCAAACTAGGCTGTGCTCCTTTGTCCAACACCAGCTCACCTAGTAAAAGCTGTCAGACCACCTGCTTGGCATGGGATGACTACTGCCACAGGAAAAGTGATAGCAAGGTCAAGATGAAGTCATTAAATGGGAATGAATTGGCCCCTTAAAGGTCAACTATTTGCTACAGCACAGGAATTCCACACAAACTCTCCACTGCCTCCTGTAAAACTGGGGCACGTTGTGTGTGGTTGGTCGTCAACAGCCAAGTCAAGCATTGCACCTTAATAGCCTCCTAACATCTCTCCATCCCAACTTTCAAATCCATTTGGAGGGACTATAATATTCACTTATGGTGACTGGCCGATATTTAACCTTAAGTTAATATCACTAATTGTAGACAATGTGGTCATTAATGCATTCTTTCTATAGAATCTTAATGTGTACTCCATTTCAAAGGTGTTTACGCTACACTTGGTTATAAAGTGCTGTAGGATAAATCTGAGTCATAAAAAGTCTGGAATCAATTCAAGTTATTCTTTTTAAATTAGAAGAAAAGGTACAAATTATGAATACAACAATATTAATTGGAATGGGCAATGTGTCATTTAATTGAGTTAAAAATTAAGTAGATGTTATTGTATGTACAAAACACAAAGAAATGATTGGCACCAGTACATTCCCAGTGGAGCAAACATTGACTTTTATTAAACTAAAGTGCAGACAAGATTGGGTTGCATATGACCAGACAATGGCTCCACAAGCGGAAACAGATCAGGTGAATATAGGGAGAGTAATGTATATGTTGGCACTGTTTCTAAGTGTCCTCTGTTGACAGTGCTTTCTAAACCCTATCTGCCATTTGAGGACACGGACCATGATAGCATCTGCCAGTTTCAAGCTACTCTTTAAAAGAAATTCCACTGCGCAGGAGGAATTGACAGCTGATTGAAGCCTAAATGAAGGGACTAAAACTCTCCACTGATTCCATAAAAATAAACCTCAACTAAGTGCTAAAGGCAGAGACTGATTACTCAGATTGCTGTTCCCTCAGGCATGGGGTATACCACAGGTTGCAGTAAGAAAGTAGAAATGTGACAAGTTCAGTCATTAGGAACATATCAGGTGCCGGTTTCATTTCTTGTGCCCTTCAATCCTGGGTGCATCCAACTGACTGACACATAGTATTCATGCTTCTGCATTACACATTTTGTCTAAACATCTAGCAATTGAAAAAATGAATAAATGATTTGGTTTAACTGTAACACCTCAAAAGTTTCATTTGTACGGAAAGTACTGGACAGAAACTCAAAGATTTCGATATGCAAATAATTGTTTTTCTTTAATCCATCAGTTATTGCTGAGTGAAGGATGTGTGTGATGGATTGCAATCATCGACCCATTCAATAAGGAAGTCAAAATTTCTCCCACCAACCCCAACTTACCCTAAACACTGCATCATTGATACCCTTGCCACCTTGCAGCCTGGCACCTTACCCAATTGGAACCATATTGCTTCTCACTGGTATCTTACCCACCTAGCACTTTATCTCTATCCAGTTAGGACCCCACCAATTAACACATTACTTCCCCGACATTCTACCCCATGCATCCTATGCTGTTTGCAGCTGGCATCCTATGCTGTTTGCAGCTGGCATCCTACCTTACCAACAACTTAACATCACTCCTACCTTATGTCCTTACTGTTCAATTTCACCTGCCAAAGTGGCTGCCTGGACTTTTAAATTCCAGACTGGAGGAGTGACTGCTATGAAAAGGGGCGTGATTTGACTTCCTCTGTCAGTCCTGTTTAATAGAATAACTGTCAGAATGCAAGTAAGGCTGTGCATTTCTAAAAGCACACAGGTGGCACGGTAGCGCAGTGGTTAACACTGTTGCCTCACAGCTGGCAGTGACCTGGGTTCAATTCCCGCATTTGGGTGACTGCCTGTGTGGAGTTTGCTCTGGTTTCCTCCCACAATCCAAAGATGTGCAAGTCAGGTGAATTGGCCATGCTAAATTGCCCATAATGTTAAGTGCATTAGTCAGGAGGAATGGGTCTGGGTGGGTTACTCTTTGGAGGGTGAGTGTAGACTTGTTGGGCCGAAGGGCCTGTTTCCAAAACTGTAGGGAATCTAATCAAGATCTGATACACCTCTCAGAAAAGTGCAGCTCCCTCCTTTTGTTTAAAAAAAAGGGACGGATTCACAATCCGCATGAGAGTGCCATTCTTCAGAAAATGTGGCCCTGGCAGGTTGTGTTTCTAATTTGGGGCCAATCATGAAATCTCACAAAATTGAAATTGCACTGCCTGGGTTAAACTTACATTTTTTTTGCTAAAGTCTATTTGCATAATCAGAGACACAAAGTTTTGATGAACCACCACATTTGGTCAATGTAATAGGTTGTAATTATTTTATTTAAAATTCCATCATAAAGTAATTCTTGATTAATTTAATGAGGCTTGCTTCGCTCAATTGTGTAAATGGCTAGAGTCTGATGCGGAATGATGTCAATGGCATAGGTTCACTCCTTGTACCAGCTGTTCAGGAAGGGCTGCATTCTTGCACCATGCTTGATATGGAGTGGAGCCCTCAAGCTATTTAATCACTTGCCTCTATCTAGCTGAGAGAGATATGCCTATGGTCCCTTGTGGACTATGGATAATTATCTTACCTTGATGAATTTACGAGAGCTAACCTGGTGCAGTTGTATTAGCACATCTGAAACAAGCTTATCAGAGAAATTAGACATTCTTATTAAGTATGTCCTGTCCGCCATCTGTTAGTAATACGATTTAAAATCACTGGCAACAACTTGAAAAGCAAAATGAGTGTAATTTGAAGAATTATTCCAAACCAGTGCTTTCGTGCAAGCAATTTCAAGCTTGTGGTGCAGCCCTTTGAGTGAGTTTGATATGATTTGAACAAAATGAATCTTGAAGCAGGAAAATCACAATAAACACAAACACAAGTAGTTTGGCGAATAAACAGCTTACACTTTAAGTTGGTTAATGTTTGTTATGGAATCACAGATATGAACTTCAAGATTTTCCTGAAATCTTAGGACTTGCAATTAATTTTATAAAGCATGATTTGACAAAAAACTTCCCTGCTATTTAAACTGGTTTTGTGCAGATTGGTGCAGGCTAAATATACCATTTTCAGAAGTGGCAGCATTCAGATACTCCTATCACCAGCAACATGAAAGGTTCTCATTGTTGACCCTTGAATCTTCCAACTTAACTAATGGATTTAAATCTCGAGTACTAATTCTACTCTTTGAATTGCCCTCTTGTTTTAACTGCAAGATCCAAAATGGCTTTAAAAAACATGAAACAGCCACTTTCTGATACCACATTCAGCAATGGTCCTCAGCCTTTTCATCTGCCCATGTAGCATCTCCCTGAAGTTGCAGTTGCAACCTTTTCATGACTATCGCCTGAAAATCTGCCCTGCAGAGACCCCACTGCACTACACACACACACACACAGATGCACACTTACAGACACATACATACAAACACAGACACACAGACACTCCTACACACACAAACTCCTACAGACACACACACTCCTACAGACCCTCTCTCATATATAAGATCTCTCTCATAAGCTCATACATACACTCCCATGCACACACTCACCCTCTCACAGACTTATACCCTTGACACTCACACTCATGCATACACTCTCTTATAGATACTCATAACACCACCCCCCCCCCAACACACACACACACACACACACACATATATACATAAGTTTGTGGGGTGAATACGTACTTGCAGAATTACATTTTATTTTGCTCAAAAACTGCATGAATCCATGTAAGACTCTATAAATTCCTTTTTTAGATTAGAATCAGTCCGAACATTGTGGCACAGACAATCTCAGTCAGGGCACCTCACATCTTAACTGCATTATCTGGGCCAACAGGACACCAATTGTTAAAGTTCACGTGCGAATGTAACTTTAAAAGGTTCTGCGATTTACATATGAAAGAACTGAAATCAACATGTTCATTCTAAAAGATGAGAGACTTAACAAACAATCCAGGTCTTTTTCGATCTATAATTTCAGTTACATCACACTGTAAACTTTTGCTGTAAATTCTGTGTCTTACGATCCTATACTCCACAACCACTTGGTGAAGGAGCAGCGCTCCGAAAACTAGTGCTTCCAAATAAACCTGTTGGACCAGACCTGGGCATTTTACGGCCCGCGGGCCATATCCGGCCCTTTGGTCATTCCAGTTTGGCCCACATGAGGTCAATCTTAAATTAGAACATAAATGAAAAAGTATATACGCAATGCACACAATAAAACTGTGTTGCTTTTGTTTTGAAAATGATGCTTTTTTTTATGTATGGACGCATATGCGTGTGTATGTGCATGCGTGAACAGCAAAAAGTGATGCTTGCTGGCTAGCCCTCAAAATGTCAGTTTACGCCGAGACAAGTTATGTCATATACTACAAGATCGCCAGAAACAGTAAACCGTTTTCTGATGGAGAGTTTATTAAGGAGTGCTTGTTGGACTCTGCAGAACTAATATGCCCGGAGTAAAAGGAGGCATTTGAGAATGTGCCCCTCTCCCGACGCACTGTAACGAGAAGGATTGGGGACATCGCGAGAAATCCGGAGCGTCAGCACAGAGCGGTCAACTTTGACTGTTTTTCCTTGGTTTTGGATGAGAGCTGTGACCTATGTGACACCGCCCAGCTACTCATCTTCGTAAATGGGATAACTACGGACTTTAAAATCACGGAGGAGCTGGCAGCCATGCAGTCAATGAAAGGAACAACAACTGGTAATGATTTGTTCACGGAGGTAAATGCATGTTGATGTGACTGCACTTATGAATGAACAAAATGTGAAACTGCAGTGCAAGGGCCTTTTTGTGCATGAAATGTACAACTTGGTGAAGGCTTTTATGAGAAAGTTGCAGCTTCTCTCAAGCCAAATGTAGGACAACATTCTCACCCACTTGCCAACACTGAAGGAAGCCACACCTTCAGCTGATCACCTCCACAGGTACTCATCTATGTTAGAAGCACTGCATGGTGAATTTTCAAGGCGATTTCAAGACTTTAAAATGGTTGAGAATGAAATACACATGATTTTTTCCCCATTCACATGCAATGTAGAGAATGCATCTAGTGATGTTCAGCTTGAACTCATTGACCTGCAGTCTGACACACTTCTGGCAGAGTACTTTAGGTCAGTCTCACTGCTTGATTTTTACTCTTCCCTCAAAGAGGAGAACTTTCCACACATGAGGAGGCATGCTCAGAAGATTCTAGTCCTCTTTGGATCTACTTATATATGTGAACAGACATTCTGACATTCTCAGTGATGAAGTTCAACAAATCCAAATACAGATCCTCTATCACTGATGATCGCCTCTCAGCTGTCCTTCGCATATCCACCTCAGACATTCAATCAGATTTCAGTGCACTTGTTCAAGCCCAAAACAGACTGGAGTTTTCTTATTAAACAAGTAAAATGAACTGAAAAACATCAAAAGCACTTATTGTTTTTTGTATAGAGTTGTTTGTTGTTTGTAATACTGAACAATAATGAAACAACTTTTCATTATTGGTTTGTGAGATTAACATACTAAAAATACAATGAAATACTGAAATTATTGTTTTTACTGTTTATTTCTTCTATATTTGACCTACTCCAAAATTTCAAATCTTTATTGTAACAGAATATCCTTATTCTTTTGATTATAAGTTTCAGCGCAAAACTATATAATTTAGTACTTTTTACAATGGGAGAAAGTTAATACTGAGCAGAATTATGTTCAACTTATTGTTGGTTCGGCCCTCCAACACAACTCAGTTTTCTCATGTGGCCTCTTGGAAGAATTAATTGCCCACCCCTGTGTTGGACTATAACCTGGTACTGTGTGATTTTTAACTGAAAATCTCAGCAGGCATTGAAGAAGTGAAGACAACTGCATTGGCTTGCGATGCATGCTGATATTTACGTCCATTCACCTTCTATAATTTTAAAGATGATTTGGAGTTGCCGGTGTTGGACTGTGGAGTACAAAGTTAAAACTCACAACACCAGGTTATAGTCCAACAGGTTTAATTGGAAGCACTAGCTTTCAGAGCGCTGCTCCTTCAGGTGGTTGTGGAATACGCAATTGTAAGACACAGAGTCTATAGCAAAAGGTTGCAGTGTGATGTAACTGAAATTATATATTGAAAAATCCCTGGATTGTTTGTTAAGTCTCTCATCTGTTAGAATGACCACATTGGTTTCAGTTTTTTCAATAGTAAGTCACAAAACTTTTTTCGAGACGAGTCAATGTTATAAGACCCTACTTTATGTTTGTACAGATTGTCAGGAAAGTACAGCACACCCGATATGCAGGCATGAACTCCAGCCCTACAATATGCAGTTCTGTGGTTTATTAGAAAGTGATGGATTGAAGACAGAAGAGCTTCTAACCCCTTGCTGAAGTGTTAATAATTTGTCCTTTATATCTCAGTAAAAGTGGCCATCCTTTATTACTTCAATAATATATCCAAACTGCTTCAGCTTTCAACATGTTTGAAGTTTTGATAAAAGGAAATACAGTCATTTTAACTCAACTTGTTTCCATTGTCTGCATTTAATTGGAGCTGCTAATTATCAGCTTGATTACACTGATTGACACAGGGTGACATGTGCATAACAGTTTGTCTACAGCATGTCATCAAAATCCAGCAGAATGTATGACCTATCACATTTATCAATCAAATTCAAATGTAAACTATCTTAACTGTCTGAATGCACTCTGAAACAATTAGCAACACACTGAGACAAAGGCACTCATTATCCACCACAGTCTAGCTACTTTAAAGAAAATACTCATCACTTCATTCTTTCAATTATTGATGTATTCTTCCCCTCACCACTGCCTTACCCTGAAGCCTTACTCCTATCTCATTTGAGACAGATAAAAAAATTCCAAATCATCAGAAAGTTACATAATCCCTTTATATGAAAATGATCGATACATAACCACAATCCAAATAAACCACTAACATCACCCAAGTCCAAGAAATATTAAAAATTCACAAAAGCACACAAAAAAGCCTTCAGTAACAGCTTCACAGATTAGATCTGGCATTGTATTTTTAAAATTCTTTCAAAGGATATGGACATCGCTGACAAGGCTAGCATTTGTTCTTCATCCAGAATTGTCCCTATGAAGATGGTGGTAAGACATTGTCTTGAACTACTGTAGTCCATCTTGTGTCAATATAGGGGCAGTGCTCTCAGTGAGGGCATTCCTGGATTTTCACCCATCAATAGAGTAGGAACACTGATAAAGTTTCAAGTCAGGATGCTGTGTGAATTGTAAGGAAACTTGGAGGTATTCATGTTCCTATTAATCTGTTGCTCTTATCCTTCTTGGTGGTAAAGGTTGGGCTTTGGCAAGTTGGAGCAGTGCATCTCATATATAATACACTGCTGCTACTCTGTGTTGGGACTGGAGGAAGTGAAAGTTTATAGTGTTAGGTCAGGTGTGAATCATGTGGGCCACTTTGTCATGGATAGTGTCAAGCATCCTGAGTGTTTCAGTCCTCACCTAGGATCATTAAGTATAAGAGCATCTCTGGTTGTACCTGCAATTGAAAGATCTGGTGGTGATAAAGGACACTGCCCAACCTCTCTGATACTGGCTCATTACTAAATTACTCAGTGATAACAACAGAATCATCAATAACTGTCATTTAGTTTAGATTAGATTACTTACAGTGTGGAAACAGGCCCTTCGGCCCAACAAGTCCACACCGACCTGCTGAAGCGCAACCCACCCATACATTTACCCCTTCACCTAACACTACGGGCAATTTAGCATGGCCAATTTGCCTGACCCGCACATCTTTGGGCTGTGGGAGGAAACCAGAGCAAACCCACGCAGACACGGGGAGAATGTGCAAACTCCGCACAGTCAGTCGCCTAAGGTGGGAATTGAACCCAGGTCTCTGGCGCTGTGAGACAGCAGTGCTAACCATTGTGCCACCCATAATTTTAGATTAGATTACTTACAGTGTGGAAACAGGCCCTTTGGCCCAACAAGTCCACACTGACCCTCTGAAGAGCAACCCACCCAGACATTTATCCCTTCACCTAACACTATGGGCAATTTAGCATGGCCAATTCACCTAACCTGCACATTTTTTTTTGGACTGTGGGAGGGAACCAGAGCAAATCCACACAGACATGGGGAGAATGTGCAAACTCCATACAGTCAGTTGCCTGAGGCAGGAATTGAACCTAGGTCTCTGGCCCTGTGAGGTAGCAGTGCTAACCACTGTGCCACCGTGTTTAATGTATCTAAGCTAAAGTATAATCTTGTCCTTAACAGCAAAAATAATAAATAAGATTAAAAGGACAGCAACTTGTAAGTAACACTGGCTGCTATCATTCATTAAGTAAAATATATCTATGAGAATATGATTTCTTAAGAAATTTGAGGTCTGAAATATAATGTTTTGCAGACCATTAGCAAAGGATGTTCAATGTAAAAAGAATGTGATTATGGCCTTTTATGGTTCATTTTACATCACAGAAGTTGTACTAAAAATCTGTGGTAATAAAAATGCCGCTTTTTTTAGGAAGGAATAAAACATTTCTAATGGCCTTAGGAGGCAAGCAGTTTTGTAAGCAATTCTGCACCACATCAAAAGAAAAATTGAGGCTTAGATTTTGCTTTATTTTCAAATCGTAAGGGTGTAAAAAGTAAACTGATACCTGTACTGTTTGCATGAGCACTGTGATTTTATGGTCTTCACCTTGATGTTATGAGAAGGTTCACTTTGGTACATTTCTTACAATAGTGAATACACTTCAAAAATACTCTATTGGCTGGAAAAAGCTTTATGCAAAAGCTTTTATTTTCTTTATAGAAAGGCACTGCAAAAGTTAATACAATTGTACAGGTGGAATCAACTAATAAACAAATATTTGCATGGTGTGCAGACAGACCAAAAAATTGATTGGACTTTAATCTTGCTGGAGTGGAGCATCTCACAGGCTGCCCCTTATCAGCTGACTTCTTCCCTTATGTCAGCAGAAAAAACGTTTGTCCTGCAACTTGCAGAAAGTATAAGCTGATAACCATGCTGTCAGGGCAACAGGGTATCTGTGACCTCTGTGACTGACGGCAATCTGTCGCGTTAACCAATGAGATTTAAGGATTGAGGAAGAATCAGACAAGGGATGAAGAAGGAAACATAAGGTCAAATTAGGAACCGAAAGTAAAATCAAGGGAGGGAAAGAAAGTTTGAATGAGGGAGAGAGAACAAAAAAAAGAGACAGAAAGAAAAAGAAATAGGAAAAATAAAAATGTGGAAGTTCTTGGAAGAATTTACTATAATCAGGAGTCAAACTTAATAGTACACATTGTTCCCTTCCTAGCCAAAGAGTTTGACACTGCATTAGTGATTGTGTCATTAAATAGGTAAATATGTTAAACCTGCCACCAAGTTCATGCTCTATAGGGTTGCAGCGTTATCTGCCTTTGTTTATACATTGGACACATAGATATTGTACAGCAGACATTTCAAATCCCTATGGTGGAAGAATCACCAGTGATGCCTCTGCAAAATCCTGCAAATCCAATGGCAGAATATGCACTGCAAATATCAGAATTCGCTCATAGGCTAACAACCAGAGACACTGGTTTCTCTATTGATGCATTGGTGGGTCACATTGCCTGCATTTCTGACGTCATCAACATCCAAAACATGTTCCCTATTCTCTTATCATGGCAAATGGTTACCAGGAGGGTAAAGGAAACACTTCAATAATATTTGTAGCCCATCTCTGAAAAATACAATCTTTGAAAGTTGCCACTCAGGTGGATAGAGCTTGTAAGAAGGTCTATGGTGTATTAGCATTTATTAGCAGAGGGATTGAATTCAAGAGTTGTGAGGTGATGTTGCAGCTGTATAGGAGCTTGGTAAGGCCACTTTTGGAGTACTGTGTGAAGTTATGGTCGCCTCATTTTAGGAAAGATGTGGAAGCTTTGGAGAGGGTGCAGAGGAGATTTACCAGGATGTTGCCTGGAATGGAGAATAGGTCGTACGAGGATAGGTTGAGAGTGGTAGGCCTTTTCTCATTGGAACGGCGAAGGATGAATGGCAGAGTCAGAATCATTGGTGACCTTTAAGCGACAATTGGATAGGTACATGGATAGGTGCTTAAGCTAGGACAAATGTTCGGCACAAGATCGTGGGCCGAAGAGCCTGTTCTGTGCTGTATTGTTCTATGTTCTATGTTCTATACCAATATCCTCATCGATTCATGTGAAATCCCATGCCCAAGACAGCCCAAATTGGTGAAGAAAGGTTTCAAAGGTTACAACCATTTGGAACATCTACAAATGTCCCAGTTGGAGGCCAATTGCAAATAGCAAAAGGAATGTGCAAAATTCCAAATGTCCCACATGGATTATTTAGGCATCTGAGGACTTACAACTTCTGACTGGAAGGAAGGCAACGTGAAGGACTAAGACACTTAAACATGTGTCTGAATTTTCTGTGATAGACTTAATGGAAGTTTGTGTACAGATCATCTATGCATTTGGGTGAGAAGGGGAAAGTTCAAAGGAGATGTGATGGGCAAACTTTTAACACAGACAGTGGTAGGATTCTGGAATACACTCCCGGGGTGGTGGTGGTGGAGGCAGATACAACTGGGGCGTTTAAAGGATTTTTAAATAAGAATATGAATATGCAAGAAATGTAGGAATATGGACCAAGGGAAGACAAAAGGGATTTGTTTAACTTGGTGTCATGTTCAGCACAACATCATGGGCTAAAGGGCCTGTTCCTGGTTTGTACAGTTGTATGTTCTATGTAGACCCAGCAAGTTCTTAAAAAACAATATGAAGATGGAAATATATACCTAGCAAGTTCTGGAGATTCATAATTTGCAACTAAAGCCGTATCTCTTAATCCTGTTAAATTGTTGGACACTTGCTATTAGTTTTCCAGCAAAATTTGGCCCATTGTCTCAAATGTTTGCATATATCCTTTCAGCATATCTATTTCTTTTTTTCTCTCTTATGTAATCATTTTCAGTGTTGGTGCAGTTATTAATTCTTTGGATTCTTTTCTTGTAGATTACCTGGGTATCTCATACTAGTCTGTACCTTTCTGCTCTTTCCATCATGCTCACTGTATTGAAATAAAGTCTAAGATTTCCCATCCAAGTGCTAAAAAGGAGTGGGTTACTGAGACAAATCTCATTTCTTAATCCTATAGAACCACAGAAATGTACACCACAGATGGAAGCCATTCAACCTACTGCTCACTCTTTCAACAAGCAATCCAGTTAGTCCCATGCCCTCACTCATTCTCTGTCCCTTTGTTAAGTAGTACTCATTCAACAATTTAACTAATTCCTTTTTAAGAGAGACCTTTGAGTCCTTTCCACCACTCTCTCAGTTAGCACATTCCAAACATTTATTGTTTTGTGGAAGCTAATAAACATAACTGTTTTCTTTTTATGCATTGTTTCCATTTTGTAGTTTAATTTTTCATCTTTCTACTTCCATCATCATTTTCCCTACAATGCATCAGGGGGCTTAACTTGTCAGATGCTTTAGGTGCACATTTCTCTTCCTCCCTTGCTGAAAGGAAAATCTCCTCAATGGTAGATAATCAAGCCCCATTGGTATATAAGAGATGGCATTATATACACTTGAAACATCACATATTACCAAATTATAAAAAGTCCAGCACAGACCACAATAACAAGGCTATCAGAAGTAACTATTCTGTGCTAATGTTTAGAGTCCCACATGAAACTTTTCTCATTCCAAATTCCTCATCTCAGTCTTTCAGTTTATCTTTTTTTCTTTTTTTTAGGTAAGGAATCATTTCAATTTTTTTCAAAGCATCTTTTCTCCTAATCAAAATGTGGTAGTGAATAAATGACACAAAGACTTCACATTTCCGCAAAGTTCTTCACAGTCAAATAAATAGATTATTAACTTGCGATTAGTGTTGTGATGATTAAATGGGGTGGCCAAATTTTGCATGGCAAGCTCTAATTAACAGAAATATGATAATGACTGCATTTTAGCAATTTGATTGAAGAACTGATAGAACGATGGAACAGGCTAAAGTGACTGAATGGCCTCCTTCTGTCTGTATGTTGTATACCTCTCAAAAACAAAATTGCAGTTTTACACATAGTTATTGCTGGAAGGTTCTTTATGGCCTTCTTGCTTGATATCCTTCAGTGCAACACTATGAATTTGTTGCTAAGTGATATTACTCCTGGGCTTTACATAGTTATTTTTACTGGATACATATCAAATCATCGATTTAATTTGAAAGTCAGTGCTGTAGATGGTCCATTATGAGAATTGTGTTGCAGTCCACGTAGGTAGTACTGAGTTACCGAGCAGATTACTTATCCCACTCCTCACTGTTGCAAATGGAAACCTGTGACTCTCAGTGGCGATAAGTAATAATGTTTGATTAGTGAACCTCTACTGGAGGTATCGGAAACTAACAGGTCCTTAATAAGAGTTGGCAGCAACTTAATCTAGGCATTTGAATGAAGTGAATACACCTCTGAGGACAGATTGAACAGGCTGGGACTCTCTACAAAAGGTAGTACTGAGAGGTTATCTGATTGAGGTCTTGAAGGTTGTGACTGGGTTTGACAGGGTACACTTAGGGAAGATGTAAGTACTTGTGGAAGAGACAAAAACTCGTGATAAATATGAGAGAGTTTGTGATAAATCGGTTACAAAATTCAGGAGAAACTTCTCAGAGAGTGATTGGAATGTGGAAATCAGTACAACCAGGGATAACTGGGTGAATATTACAGATGCATTTCTAGGAAGTTACATCAACAGATGTGGAGGGAAAGGAGTAGGATGGTATTTGGGTTGGGTGAAGAGGGAAGGGAGGATACTTACTTGCAGTGTAGACATTGGTGTGGACCAATATCATTGAAAAGTCTAATTTGTGCTTTATATTCTATGTACCTGTATTCCAAATTACAGCTTGAATTCTGCCATGTTTCAAAGGTAACATTCTTGCTCAGATGAAGAGGTCTGTGTGTTCAAGCCCAGTCACTGGCAGAATCAGTGTTCTGGCTGACATTTTTAGTGTGACAGAAAATAACTGCACTGTTGAAGGTGACATCTTCCAAATGGAGATACTAAACCAAGGTCTCAATTGCCCTCACAGATGGTCCCATGGGATCCATTGGCACTGTCTGAACACAAGCAGGCCAACTTTTATCCCTCAACCAACATCACAAGCAGATTTTGGTGGTTGGCCACATTGCTAGTTTGCAGACATTGCGACATTACTTGCAAACTAGATGCCACATCTATTCACATTACAATAATGACTACACTTTAAATTCTTTCATTGGCTGTAGGTTCTTTGGGAAGTCTTGAAGTTATGATAGGTGCCTTTTAAATGAAAATTCTGTAACTCTGTTTACATATTTTAGTGCATCACGCAGCAACATATTATTATGGGAAGTGAGCATTTCTGGCAGGCCAGCATTTTCTGCCCTTCCCTAATTACCCTTGAACCCAGTGTCTTGATCAGCCCTTTCAGTGAACTGTTAAGAGTCATTCACATTGCTGATTTCTGGAGTCACAAGTGGGTCAGAACAGGATGGCAGGTATCCTTCCTGAATTGATTTTCAGAACAATCAATTATGGTTTAATGGTGACCGTTACTGCAACTGTGGCAGTATAGTTAAGGGCTAACAAGAAAACCAAACTGGGGCTCCTGGAAATCTGAAATGAGCTTGTAATGGTGAATGTTTACATTGGAGCATTAAGTTTGTCCCTCACTCCCTAGTTGCTGTCAGACTTGCTGAGCATTTCCTGCATTTACTGTATTTTGTTTATTTCAAAGTAATCTTGGGAATCAAATGATAGAAATAAAGTTGTTAATTTTTACTTCAAGTAATTCTTGGATGATCAAATTTTCACAGATTACTGCACAGGATAAATCTTTTCTGTGTTGCTGGGTTAAAATAAGCAGGAGGTTTTACCCCATGTCATAATACTTCAAAGTAATCTTGGGAATCAAATGATAGCAATAATTGATTGAGTTTGTTGCTAGGAACCTATTTTTCTGTTTTGGAACAGATTTCATCGTTTGAAATCATTCCCTGTACAATTTCCCCCTGTTTAGATTTTAATATCCTCATTATACCAGTATTTTTGTTTTGTTTATTAACTCACCATCACTAGATAAATCCCATTCAGCCAGCCTGAATGTAAAATAAATAGATTAACTGGCTGTGACTGGAGAAATAACAATAATTCACTGCATGGTGCATTGAGACTTTGGGACAACTGATTTACTGGCTTCCTGATGTCTCAACTGGCATTATTTTGCAACCTTCCACCTCAACGTTAATCAATGATGCTGTTTATATCATACATTAGTGCTGTAAATTAATTCACATTTCCCGTTTGGTTTAAAAGGTCAGTAATGTTCACAACCCAAGTCCATATAGCATCAACGCATCACCAGCTTTTTTCCCAGTGGATCTCCTTCCTTAATCAATGGTCTTTTTTCTTCCAGATAAATTGACACTTTTCCTGCTTCAATCATAATTCCAATTCAACTTGTACATGAAATTTACAAAGACTCATATAGAAAAAATAGATGGCCACACAGGGGTTCATACAAAGGCATTCAGCAAGGCAAATTAATGCAATATAGCAGCCGTGGCTCAGTTGATGGCATCCCTCACCTCTGATTCATGAGGTTCAGAGTTCAAGTCCAATGCATGACTTGAGTGCAGACATCTAGGCTATAGGATAGTGTTGTTTCATTAGCCATAAAGTGTTGATGGACCTTCAGGAATTGCAATAAGTATCATAAAAATCTTACATGTCACAAGTGAAGAAGGATCACTAGGCTCAAAATGTTGCCTCTGCTTTCTCTCTACTGATGTTGTCAAACCAGCTGAGTTTTTCCAGCAATTTTTGTTTTTGTTCCAAATTTCCTGCACCTACAGTTCTTTGTTTTATGTTATATAACTTTCTTCATGAAAGGATGTTCGTCTTGCAGCTGCCCATTTTCTGGCACAAATTAAGTAATTGGGATTTGAAAAATTGTCTCTCCCACACTGTTGCAATTTTAGGGGCAGCACGGTGGCTCACTGGTTAGCACTGCTGCCTCACAGTGTCAAGGACCTGGGTTCAATTCCAGTCTCGGGCAACTGTCTATGTGGAGTTTGCACATTCTCCCCAGGTCTGCTTGGGTTTCCTCCCACGATCCAAAAATGTGCATGTTAGGTGAATTGCTAAATTGCCCATAGTGTTCAGGGATGTGTAGGTTAAGTGCATTAGTGAGGGTCAAATATAGAGTAGGGGATTGAGACTAGGTTGGTTACTCTTCAGAGGGTCAGTGTGGAATTGTTGGGCCAAATGGCCTGTTTTCATACTGTAGGGATTCGATGATTCTATTAAGTGTCTTAAAATGTTTAGTAATGAGTTCAGAAACATGGGAACATTGTGGCCTTTAGCCATTTATGCTTGTGTTCCATTATTCAATGAGCTGATGATTAGTTTGAATATTAATGCTACCCATCCACTTTGGTTCCATTAGACCTTGCATGATGAAAAGGTATCAATTCTTGGTTTTGAGATTTTCAATTGATCTACAGCCTCATTTTTTTGGGGGTGGGGGGTGGTGCGGAAGAGGTTGAAAATTTTAAGTAACACTGGTGAGAGAAAGGGTTTCCCAAGAACACCCCAACTGCTTAATTCTCATTTTGAGGTTATGCCCAATTGTTTGGGCTCTACCCAAAAGAGTAGTTTCTCTCTACCTGAACAAAATATTCAATCAGATCACCCCTTAATTGTCTATGATTAAAGGAATATGTCTAAAAGTAACCTGTTCTTATAATTTAACCAAAGTCTACTCTGCTGAAATAAAAAAAAATGGTGGCAGCTCAACAGCTCAAACAAAATCATGGAGAAATAAAGATTTTGTATTTCAGATGAATGATAACCTTTTATTATTTTGGCGAATCAATGCTGCACACTTGCGAAGACCAATGCATCCTTCTTGAATGTGCATTGCTCAGAACTGAACGTAGCATTGGGGTTTCACAAGATCCTTGCATAACAGTAACAAAACTTCCACCACTATGTACTCCAGTTCAGAGTTGAGGAGCTGATCTCAGCAAGATAACACTTGTCTGTGTGGACAGGAAGGCTGTATTGGACCCAGGATAAATCAAGCCTTTTGGTGAGCGAAAAGAAAGAAGTTTTCATACTACAGCCAATACACAGCAGCAACAAGCACTATAAAAATAAGTAAATGATCCTCTGTAGTACTGACATCTATTGATACAATTTGCATTTAAAATTTTATCAGCTGATGCATGAGCTTAACAGACACCTGTTCTAATGTCGAGAGTGTGGTGTTGTAAAAACACAGCAGGTCAGGTTGAGAATGCTCTAGATCTCTAGAATGCTCTAGAATGCTCTAGACTCTAATCTTCAGCATCTGCAGTCCTTACTTTCACCCGTTCTAATGTGCCTTTGGTGGATAGATTCCTTATATCTCGAAAAGTAAACAACAACTGATGCTTTTGAACAGGGAGAAAAACGAATGGGAACATTTACATTACCCCATGAGAATACTGGCTCCCCGTGAGCTTCTTTTCGTGTTGACATTTGGAAACAAAATCATATCATCATAGAACAGTTTCAGTATAGACTACTGAGGAAGATAAGTGAGGAAGGAGAAAAAATTCCATGATCCCACTGTTGCTTTCACCCATTGTTGGTTGGTCACCTGGTGCTAACAAGACGAAAAGATCTGGGAGTACAAAAGCTCCAATAAAGACCCATAATGCCACATGAGGGGTGTCTATCAGTGTGTCTGATCACTGAATGATGTGGAAATATAGATCCACAATTCACTACCTCATCCCTTACCTCATAAGACCCCAAAAAAGTAAAAATCACATTTTACATTAATCATGGGATATGATTTTCAAGAGATGTTAACAAACTTGACTCAAAAAAATCAACAGTTGAATCACATATTTTAGTTGGCAGCTTAGGACAAGTAAACTGCAACACCTTATGCAGGCATCCCAGGATAATCTCAAGATCCTCAGTGAAGCTCCCAAACTAGTATCCTTTCAGAGTGCATGACTGATAACCAGTAAAATGCAGACTGGTGTGCAATTCATTGAAGAATCTGGGCCAACAATGGCCAAGTAATATGAATGCTTTTAAAGGGACAGTTTCTTCCACACTGCACAGAGGCTGCTGACAAAATTTATGGTTGATACATTTAATAAGCTCATGTTAGCAGTGGACTGCTCATTACTGGACCAAACAACCTGCAGCATTTGGAGCATATGAACCAAGAATGAAGCAAAAATGTCTGTATGTGTGAGAGTAATAAAACCACAAAGGAAATTTAGTTAATTATTCATGTGTTTCTAGCCACTGTCACTGTACAGGTCAAACTAAAAATGCTGCTGTTTTCCAAACTCACTTTCATTGTGGGGCAGAATTTGAAGAATAAATCATCTTATCAACACCTATTATTATTAATGCTCAGATTGATCAGCTAATCGTGACGGGGTAGAGTTACCATGTGAATTGTGAATTCACGCCACTCAGAGCTTGGCTTTGACATTTAACCATCAATCTCCACAGGAATTTCATGAATCTGTTAACTTTTTTTTCATTAAACGCCAATTAAAGTCACAACAGAAACTCCTGATGCTGCCATTATCCAAGGCCCCAAATGCTCCAATCCCATGTTGAATTAACAGCTCACACTTCCGTCAACTGACAGGGCAAAATATGGTTAGAGGGTAAAGGAGAGAAACTAACTCACAGACCATGCTGTAAGATGTCTGCCCTTCAGTAAATTTTGGCCTATGTGCCTGATATTCATATTGCCAGACATTTTTGCTCTGTTGGTCACAAGCTTGCACAATTATTGGGACTCTTATCTCTCTTAGACAGGTTACACAAAATACTGGAAAATTAGGTGGATATATTAATTCAACTCCATCAAGCTGCCTCACCATTCATGTTCATTTTTTACTGCCAGCATTTTTGGTTCATGGGAAAAGCATCCTCCCAGTTACTGCATTAAATAAAACACTCTCATCTCAAAGCTGTGCCAATTTAGCTTGTTGTCAGATCCAGTCATAGATTTTCTAATTTCAGTGAATTTATTGGCAAAGTGCAACAAGTGCCAATTCTCTTGGCCGTAAATGGAACAAGGCTTGGATCTCAATCTGCTAAAGCAACTGTGTGCTCTCCCTGGGATCACCACAACTAAACTGTTGAATGTCACATAACTGCAAATATTTTTATAGCCCAAGATTACACATTATACGTACAAAACAATGCAAAATGTGGATTTGTGGGAATAAAAGCTTGTAGATTTGAGATGTTCAAGTTAGATTGTGAGCACTGTGCCAAAAACAATTAAACTTGCCAAAGCTCAGCAAGTGCTGGCACACGGCTTGTTGGCAGTGGAAGGTATGCATGCTACAATGATTAGATTTTTTGTTCAGAAGTGGAGCTAAACTGTGACTGGCAGAATTATTACAAATAAATCGCATTAGTCTGCATCAGTAGAGCCACCATTCTCCTTGCTAGACAGGCTTATTACTGAAAGCATGCAGATTGTTGGCCATCACTCATGTGATGATCAAAAAACATGAAAAATCTCCACTCCAAGATGCAAAAACAACTAATGATTTGACTTGTGTGCATTTCTCATTTGTACAGCATTAATGACACAGCAAGGACTGCTCAAGTAACTCCATGCAATATTCCAACCTGCATTCTGAACAAAGTATGCTTGATCCAAAGATGCAATTATTGCTTTCTATTTGTTTCACTGTGGGAAGTAAGTATTTTTTAGACCAGTTTAGTTTGTGAAATATGTAGTTGAACATTTCTCCATTAATGTGTACAATTATTTTGATCAATTATTTCCAACTATGCAATTATCTCCACTAGGTATGATATACACAAAATATTAGCATGTTTGGGTTTCAATTTGCAAAATGTATTTAAATATTTAGATAAAAAGCATAATATTGTTTTAAGTTGTATCTCCAGTTAAACAAGCTTTTAAATCAGTTAAAAGTCTCATTTGCTTTCCAATCTGATAATCATATCTGTGTATACAGTTGGACCAAATATTTGCTTTGTTATTAATGCTTTCATGGGATATCTCTAGTTGGCCTAGCATTGCCACATTCCTCTTGAGAAAGTGGTGGTGATCTATCTTCTTGAACCACTGCAGTTCATGTGCGATATACCCATAGCCCTGTTAATAAGGGAGTTCCAGTATTTTGTTTGAGCAATAGTGAAGGAACAACAATATAGTGACAAGTCTGTGGAATTCAAATCGTAGCATTTCCATAAATTTGTTTCACTTGTCCTTCTAGGTGTTGTTCGTGGATTTGAAAAGTCATGTAGAAGGAGCTTGAGTCAATTAATGCAATGCATCTTGTAGATGGTACATGTTGCTGCCACAGTGTGCCAGTGATCAAGGGAGGAAATTATGTATATGATTGATGGGGTCACCAACAAGTGGACTGCTTTTTCATGGATGATGTTGAGCTTTTTGAGAGTTGCCAGAGCTGTATTCATCCAAGCAAGTGGAGATTAGATTAGATTAGATTCCCTACAGTGTGGAAACAGACCCTTCGGCCCAACAAGTCCACACTGACCCTCCGAAGAGTAACCTACCCAGACCTATTCACCTACCCTATGTTTACCCCTAACTAATGCATCTAACACAATGGGCAATTTAGCATAGCCAATTCATCTGACCTGCACGTCTTTGGACTGTGAGAGGAAACCGGAGCACCTGGAAGAAACCCACGCAGACACGTGGAAAATGTGCAAACTCCACATTGCCCGAGGGTGGAATTGAACCCGGGTCTCTGGCGCTGTGAGGCAACAGTGCTAACCACTGAACCATTGTGCCGCCCCCATCACACTCCTGACTCGTACTTTGCAACTGGTGGATAGGTTTTGGGGAAGCAAAAGATATCTTAGTTGCCACAGAATATCTGCAGGTCTCTGATCTATTCTTGTTGTCACAGTACCTGTATGGCTGGTCCAGTTCACTTTCTGATATCTGGGATTTCGCTGCCTACACAAACTGAGTTCCCAATCTCAGTAGTACCACACAAGGAAGGAAGAGGCAAAGAAGATCAATTTGTCAAGGATAATTACAATACACAAAACTCAAGATTCCTCGAGGCTAATTCTAGGAGCGTTACTGATACATACTTGCAGGCTTAATGAATATCACGGTTATTTAGTTAAAAGGCCTGAAAAGATGCAAAAGTTGGAAATATTAAAAAAAACTCTTAACAACATAAATATGATCAAATTTATGATTGAATGAGTTATGTGGAGAGATTGGGCACTGGTGGATCTTTCTCCATTCGTTCATCATCAGCATATGGGCATCACTGACCAGGTAAGTCTTTATTGCCCATGTCTAATTACCTTTGAGAAATTATTGCCAATTGTTCTCCTTATGACATAGAAATAAGGAGGAGCTGAATAGAGACACTTATGAGGGTTTGCGAGAGAGGAGAGAGGAAGACACTATTTCTTGGAGCAAATGGGATAGAAACCAAAGCTCAGAGTTTTAAATAATTGACAAAAAAAGAACTTGTGAGGAAATTAGGAGACTATTGTTTCAAACACAAGTTTGTTTCACCAGAGAGCACAACCTAAAGGTACATTTCAATCAGACTCCACAGGAATTGTTAAAAGGCATTTAGGTCTCTGTTCATAAGGACTAATTTGCGGTTTTATGAGGAAAAGGCTGGGATTTGTAACTAAATTGGAAATTTCCTCAGAAATGGTAGCACAAGTATGACAATTGAAAAACCTTTCAGTGTTGTAAGGTTCTGTGACTATAAATGTAAACTGAGTTGAGGCTAAACAGGGTAGATGTCACAAGAGACAGTCCAATACAAATATGATATACAATTAAAGTGCATCAGCCAATTGAAATGGCAGCAGAAAGTCCACACACTACCTCTTGAAAGATGCAAGGTTCAGGAAGAAATAAGTCAATGGCTCTAGCAGGAATAAAATTATTGAGCAAACATCAACTCTGACTCTTCTTGATTTATACCAGAGAACTCAGGACAACAGACCAACTGAAGTCTTTAACCTCTATGTTCTTTCAGGAGGGCCTGTTTTCTTGCACCTTCTCAATATCGCACAGGTCATGCAGAAATAGTGCACTTCAGTATTGAGTGGATCAATTGGAAGTGAAGGCTCTTGAGCTATGTGCAATCGAGTAAAAAGATGATAATCGCCTTGTGGCTATGTCATTACACCAGCTTTGATACCTGCCCAGCAATTTTGTGTGTGCACTTGGCTTCCACTGTAGCTTTGAAGTCACTACAACTGGAAACGAGATTATCCAGCAAATCGATTGGTATATTAGTCGATTAGTGTTATGTAAAGAATTGCAATACTCTTCCAATTATTAGATTTATTTCATTTTTGGTATTGAAGGATCCCTTCCTCAACAGTTACACCAGCATACAGAAGGAGTTTCCTTTAAAGAAAAATATTTAAATATTTTTTCTCCCTTTCTTTCTTTTTCATTATTGTTTTCTTTGAATTTCATGATTTCTCTTTCTCTCTCCTGGTTTTACTTTTGTTATTTGTCTGCTCTGAGGAAAATGCAGAGAAGCAGACTTAAAGGGCAAATCAACATTTCAAATGCCTGGAGTCAACAATAATAATTGCTGGTAGAACTTAAAATCCCTACAGTGTGGGAACAAGCACTTCTGCCCAACAAGTCCACACTGACCCTCTAAAGAGTAACCCACCCAAACCCATTCCCCTACCCTATATTTACCCCTGACTAATGCACCTGTCCTACACATCCCCAACACTATGGGCAATTTACATGGCTAATTCATCTAACCTGCACATCTTTGGATTGTGGGAGAAAACCCATGCAGCCATTGGGAGAACATGCAAACACCACACAGACAGTCGTCCGAGGCTGGAATCAAACCCGGGTCCCTGACACTGTGAGGCAGTAATGCTCACCACTGAGCCACCATGCCACCCATGAGGCAGCAAATAATTGTGAAAGTAGCTTCAAGTCTTGTTTCATCAAAAAAAAGAACTGCTTTAAACACAACTCTGATGACATTTTTAAGAATTAAATTATTTTCAAGTTGTGGTAGCTATGTGTAACCTGCTGCTACATGAAAAGTCCAATGTAAATCATTTAGAATGACTGCTATACAGCTGAGGTCAAATGATTGAATCATAAAAATATGCTGCCATTATCTGGCATGATATCAAGATGTAAACTTCCAAAATGTCACTTAGTGCACTGCACATGCATACATCGTGCAAAATAATCTTACAATATCAATCCCTATCTTAAGATTGCAATTAGTCATCACATTGAATGGTGGAACAGGGTCAAAGGGTAAAAGTAGCAGACAAGAATATGGTTATACTGTAACCTATATCTATCAACTTCAAAGCAATAAATTAGGTTAATTATTATGACATTACAATGTAAATCATATTTATTACTAACAGCAGCTAATATATGTTCCACGAATTAAACTCGAGCTCATTGTTCACCTTTGACCTTTGTTGAATAACCTCAGTATCTGTGATATGACGCAATATACTCAAGCCTCATAGATATAAAATATATTTGGTAATATTTAGTTAACCTGTCATTTTAAGTGCCAGCCCTGGATGAAGGATGAAGGATGTGGATTCAAACATCATCGAAAATATTTATGCACATAGTCTAGACTAACAGTCCCATGCCATATCGTGTAAGCTCTGTACTATTGGAGGTGCCACCCTCCAGCTGAGATATAAAAATATAAAGTCTTCCATCTCAGGTAGACTTTAAAGGTACCTTACTATTTTGGGAATAAAAGCAGGGAAGTTTTCCCAGTTTCTTGGCTAACATTTAACCTGTAACTAACATTTCAAACCAAATTAATTACCTCTTCTTTATCATTTCACTGTTTGTGGGACCTTGGACTCCACAAAATCACTTGCATTTCCCATCACTACAACAGTGGCAACACTCAAAAGGGCTTAATTCACTTTCGGTTGGTTGCAAAATGTGTTATATGAAATGCAATGGCCTTCTTTCTGTCAACTCCACTGACAGGAAAGACAGGTGATTTCTACTTCACTTGTGCCATGCTATCTGTATCTCAAATGCCACTGTTCGTTTTGCAACACTTGAGCTCACATTTTTCCATTTCCCAACTGTGAAAGCACATTCAGCAAGCCCATTCACAAAATGTGACCGAAAACAGTTTTATTTCTATTTAAATCACCTGCTTCATAATGACCAAGTAACAAGAATTGATTTTCAAGCTACAGGCTAACATATGAGAGTTCTGTATGCTAAAGACACAAATTTCAGCAACTGCCAACATTTATGTGAGAGCTCATGACTGAATAAGATTTACATTGCACTGCGGGTTGTTGTTCCAGATTCAATCATGATTTAACTGAACAGTGGAACAGGTTTGAGGGTTTCAATTGCAGCCTCCCGCTGTTCCTTTCTCCCCTTTCAAATCTGGAAGCACACAGATGAATAGATTGCATAGTGATACAAAAACCTGACAAGGCCCAAGGATACATATTGCATTGTTACTGTTGCATTGTTATTTTCAAGATAGCAGCACTATGCCAACGGCATCCTCTCCTGCTCATCTTATCTAAATGATCCTATTATTTTGCAGGACGGAGATGTCCATAAAATACAAATAGCATCAGCTAAATAAATTTATACCTGACATAGTTTGAGGCAAGGAGAAACTCATATTATCGAATACTACAAAAGAAGTTATATCCTTCACTTTCAAGACTGGCTGAGTGGGAAGAACCACAATACGATAACTGGCTCACTAAATAGCTAATATTAGACATTTGTTGGTACATGATAGAACTAGCACTCTAATAATATGATTACTTGACCTTTCCTATAAACGTGATCATCAATGTCAAGAGGATATATTATGAAGTAAAGCACCTGGAGGGAAACCTTCTGCATCTGAATATTGGAGGACTTCTCTAATTGTCAACAAATTGCATCCAATGAAAGATTCACCATTACATAGTAACTTACTTTAGCTCCCTCCACTGTTTTGCTAATTGACTTTTTATCAATTCTACTGGAGTCGTATTCTCATCGAGCAACACTATATCTCAAACTTCTGTTATTGCTGCTCTTAAAACCAATTACAATGCTTTTCAAGGTCCAGAACAGGTCAGCATTCATTTTAACTGAATGGTTGTGTGGCATCTGTATCGAACAGGGAGTGCTGAAACTGGAGATAATTCAGCAGAGGTATAAATGAAGTCAGAATTGTGTTAACACAATTCATAAGTTTAACGCATTCAAAGGACATTGAAGGAATGTTTGCACGTCAGTTTCCATTAATATTTTCAGGGAGTCTAACGGAGTGTTTTTATTTTCATTGGTATCTTCATATATGGGAAAACTGCCTCACGGCCTTTTTTTAAAAGCCTTTTTTATAGCACCAACTGATGCTGCAGCTGCAGAAGGATTGTATGGTGTGAAAAGAAGGAAGTAGATGAATTGAATGTCTCAAAACTCAAACAGATCAACTCCCGCATGGTTTGACCAATCTCAAATTTTCTCCTCCCTATCATTGTCTGATAGCCTTGTCCAGTTTAATGGGTTTTTTTATGTGTAGTTGTGCTTTGAGCCAGCAGTCAGTTTGCAGCCTTCTACCCCTTTCTCCACTCCCACTTTCCAGTTCAGACTAGAATGACAACCCTATCTTCAAAAAAATAGGAACTACGCACTGTGCTCTCCATCAAATGGATTTTCCCATGTATTTTCTGCAGTGTAATCACAACCTTGAAACTTCAAAAAAAATTACCTTTCCCCTATTCCACTATCCCAGAGTCACTGGATATCTGACACCAGAATGCATTC
The DNA here is from genome assembly GCF_004010195.1 of Chiloscyllium plagiosum. NCBI lineage: Eukaryota > Metazoa > Chordata > Chondrichthyes > Orectolobiformes > Hemiscylliidae > Chiloscyllium > Chiloscyllium plagiosum. The sequence continues at coordinate 21,802,475 of NC_057715.1, forward strand.
TCTGCAGTTTAATAATTAATTCCTATTCGGAAGCCTGATTGTTCAATATGGATTTCCAGCCATGGTCCCAATTTACATGCTTGATGGTATGCACATTCCAATTACATGATAAACATTTGAAAACGACAATTCGAACAGCAAATCCTTCTGCTGTCAGTCAAGCTTCCAATCCTACCCATTAATGAAATGTGCTGAGGCTCCCTCGGTCTTTTGGCTGAATGAATCAGCTTTCGTTGGCCCTGATTTGTTCCAGTTGCTTATCACACCAGAAAACTGCTTCTTCTTTCCATGATAGCAGAGCTGTCATTGCTATTTTCCTTCAGGGTACACACGCACAAACACATTCTCTATCCCTTGCTGCCACAGTGAAAAGCAAAGGTGCATCGTTTTGATAAGGCTACACCTAAATCATGTGTAGATTTTCTAAGCAGCTAATTACATTCTTCTGGGCCAGAGCGAGGCAAGTTACTGTCTATCAAATTCACTGGCCTAGTTGGCATCATCCATCAGCATTGTGTCCTTTTTCTCTCTGCGGTATTTTGCCAGAAATTATATGACTTTGTCAGTCATTTATCTTTTACCTATCTTTACCTTGTCTGAGTATGCAGTTAAATGTGTGTAGCTGCTTACCAACCCAGCCAACCTAACAGAAAATAAGGAACAATTTGAGCATTCTTTTGAAGATATCAGCACAAGTAAACAATCAACTGTGGTTTTAAGGCACATCATATGAATAGAGGTTCATGCTTCCCATGGCCACTCCCGATGTAATTTCAGTGGTATTACCCTGTTTACAATTAATGTATTGGAATTGTGACAAAATGCTATTCTCATTCAGCAGTTGTGAACTATCCACAGCTCTTATCATTTAACAAGCACACACTACAGAAGCAAATGAACTTTTGGCAACTGTTTCCCTGATGAGGCATCTGCAACAGAAGCTGCTGAGCCGCCTCCAGCTGTTTACGAGATAGCGGACTGAGGAACAAGAGGTTTCAGCTATCTCCAGCTGTTTGCTAAGGGACGTGAAAACACAAGTACGTGAAGTGCCTACAGTTGTTTATCATAGACAGCTGTTTTCCATACAAACAACACATAAAAGACACATCAGGACAAACTATATCTGTTTACAGAAGAACAATGTCACAAGTGCATGCTGTGAGCTTTACTAAAACTGGTACAATAACTTCATCTGTTTTAAATCATTTTTCAAATGCCTTGCCACACTCTACAACAACAAAAAATCCACTGCTTCTCTTTCCCTTGGCTTCAAAGGTGAAGCACAGAATTTCTACTTATCAGTTCTAGCCCCATTGGTAGGCCTGCTGCTTCACTGGTTCATGTTTGTGAGTTGAAAACCTCCTCCAGACTCAAGCCCAATAGTTTAGGCCAATTTTCCAGTGCAGTGCCAGGGAACATTGCCTTGAAAGGTGTGCTTTTCTTTCAGATTAGTCTTAAATGTCTGCTCTCTTAAGGAACAAAAAAAAGTCTCACTCTTATTTTCAGAGGAGAAGGAGCTTCCATTGTGTTCCATCCAATATTTATCCCTCAAAGAACAGCACAAAATAAAAAGAAAATCTGATTATGATCTTCTTGTTACTGTGGGAGTTTGCTGTGTGTGAATTGATTGCCTTTTTTTTGTATATCACAACAGTGACCACAGTTTAAAAGTTTTGTTTTTAAGATTAGATTGCCTACAGTATGGAAACAGACCCTTTGGCCCAACAAGTCCACACCAACCCTCCGAAGAGTAACCCACCCAGACCCATTTCTCTCTGACTAATGCACCTAATACTAAGGGTCAGTTAGCATGGCCAATTCACCTGACTTACACATCTTTGGACTGTGGGAGGAAACTGGACTACCCGAAGGAAACCCACACAGACACAGGGAGAACGTATAAGCTCCACACAGACAGTCACCCTAGGCTGGAACTGAACCTAGGACCCCAGTGCTGTGAGACAGCAGCGCTAACCACTGAACCATCATGCCACCCTATTCTGCATCATCATTTGGAAAGCACTTTGGGACAACCTGTAATCATTAAAAAAATACTGCAAAAATGAAAGTCTTTCTTGCATCAAAAATCCTCATGACCACCAAATTAAGAAAAATAAATAGTTGTACTAAATCCTGGTTCATCCCGACAGACATTTCAGTGAGTAAATGCAGGGCCCCTCTGGACTAGCTGTTCATGTTAATATAAAAGAAAAAACAGAGTTGCTCCAGTTCTTTGGCTAACATTCCTCCCTCAGCCAACATCACTGAATCATCAAATTTATTCACTGTTTGGGAAAATCAGCTGCTACCCTGGACGAAACAATTACACTGCCCGCATCTCAAAAATAACAGCAATAAAGGCTCTTTGCAACATTATTAGGTTGGGATAAGAGGCTATTTAAATCAAAGATTTATTTAGAGCCACAATCTTCACTGTCCAAACTTTTGGCTTTCTGGTTCTGCTCTTACAGGACATACATTTTCCTGAAAATATCTAATCTGAATTCAGGCAATGTCATTGATGAATTTGGAAAAGTTCATACCAGTGACAGCATCGGGCAAACCACAGTTATCAAAGATATTTGGGTTTTAGAGACTTGATCATATGATATAAGTTGAGACTTTAGTCTTAATGAACTACCACACTGTCACTGATGTTGTCCTTTGACGAGACATTAAGCAAAGACACATCAGTCCCCGAAATGGATGTAAAATGATTTTTGAAAAGATTTGTAGCTCAGGTTGAGGTTCTGGATATAAGTTTGCTCGCTGAGCTGGAAGGTTTGTTTACAGACGGTTTGTCACCATACTTGGTAACGTCATAACTGAACCTCTGCTAAAGCACTGGTCATATGTCCCACTTTCTATTTATCTGTTTAGATTTTTTGGGGTGGGTGATGTCATTTCGTTTTCTCAGAAGATTGTAGATGAGGTCCAAATCAAGGAGTTTATTGACAGAGTTCTGGTTGAAATGCCATGCTTCAAAGAATTCTCGTGAACGTCTCTGTTTGGCTTGTCCTAGGATAGATGTGTTGTCCCAGTCAAAGTGGTGTCCTTCTTCATCTTTATGTAAGGATACTAGTGAAAGTCAACTAGCCATGACTTTTTGTGGCTAGTTGATGTTCATGTATCCTGGTGATTAGTTTTCAGCCTGTTTGTCCAATGTAGTGTTTGTTACAGTCCTTGCAAGGTATTTTGTAAATGACATTTGTTTTGTTTGCTATTTGTACACGGTCTTTTAAGTTCATTAGTTGCTGTTTTAGTGTGTTGGTGGGTTTGTGGGCTACCATGATGCCAAAAGGTCTGAGTAGTCATTTCCGAGATGTCTTTCATGTAGGATAAAGTGGCTAGGGTTTCTGGGCACTTTGTGTCTGCTTGTTTGGGTTTGTTGCAGAGGAATCAGTGGACTGTGTTTATGGGTACCCGTTCTTCTTGAATACGCTTTGTAGATATTTCTCTTCTGCTTTTTGTAGTTCCTCGGTGCTGCAGAGTGTGATGGCTCATTGCAATAACGTCCTATTGCAGCTTCATTTGTGAGTGTTGAGACTTTGCTTCTGGAGTTAAGTATTTGGTCTGTGTATATTGCTTTCCTGTAGACTTAGGTTTGAAGTTCTCCACTGAGTGTTCACTCTACTGTGACATCTAGGATGGCAGTTTGTTGTTGTTCTCCTCCTCTTTATTATTTCAATGAGCCATCAGCAACAAATGAAGGAGGACACACTTTAACAGGGGACAACACATCCATCCTAAGACAAACCAAACACAGACATGTACGCGACAGATATTCCAACTGGAACTCTTTCCATAAACACATCGATTTGGACCTCATCCTCCGAGAAAAAGAAATGACGTCACCCACCCAAAGAAACCTAAACAGATAAGTAGAAAGCAGGACGTATGACCAGCATTTCACCAGAGGCTCACTGATGATGTTACCTAGTGACGAAACATCTGAAAACAAACTTTCCAGCTCGGCGAGCAAACTTATATCCAGAACCCCAATCTGAGCTACAAATCATTACTAACATTGCATTATAAAAATGTTAATTTAGAAAGTTCAAGACCTATCATTAGTTTAAGGCAAACATGCATTGAACTCATTGCTTCACTAAACTTTTGTTAAATTAGCTAAATGCATTTTCTTAAGAGTCTTTATGTCTAAAACAAATATGTATGAGTTATGCTATATATCATTGATAGAGATAAGATTATCTATGAATAATTTATTATGGTGCAATTTGGTTTCCTTATTTTATCTTGCTTTTCGGTTGCATTTTCTCTTCCTAATATTAGTCCCCATCATGAAACACAAGTGTTTGAACAGTTCTCACATGGTTTTTGATGGCATAATGGCAATGGTGATATGGAACATAAATTAATGAGGAGGGAGAAAGGGTGGGGCAGTGTCAATGTTAATGAGACAAAATAATGAAAGTAGAGAGAGAAAGGACTGACTAATAAAGAGATGGAGAGAGAATTTACATGCACCAAAATAAAAGTGCAGAGAGATAAATACAGTTCTGCAATAGGAGTGTTACACTGCAGACCAACAGGTAGATGAAAGGGAGAAATATGTAAGCAAATACATGAAAAAAAGTAATGAACTACTCATAACTAAACTGAGATAGAGAGACTTTGAATGGTGGGTGTGGGGCAAGGGGATGGTATATTAGAGTCCAAGATATTTTTGACTTAATATTTAAGAAACTCAAAACAGCTCTGCTTGGCCAGCCAAGAAAATGACTTGATCATGGTGAGAAATAAGTGAGGAAGAACAAGAAGAAAGCACTGGTCACAATGGACTCAGTTTAAAATAATTTGAAAGCACTCTACATTGGTTCTTCACCAAGCAAAACTACAGAAAACATTAATAAAGTACAACACAATGCATTACATTGCAACAGAGTTAAGGAGAAAGTGGGAGGTGAGGAAAGATTAAATTCTCAAATCTCAGCTGTCAGGGATATATAAAGTTTGTGTATATGTAAGTTGATACTGCAAATTGAACCAACTCAAGAGGATCCCTGATCCATATCGGCTGCACTTATGGGTATCTACTCTTTATCATATTGCTGTTTGTGAGAGCTCGCTGTGTTACTGTGTTTCCTTCCATACAACAAAAAGAAATGCTATAAATCACTGAGGCATTCTGTGGCTGCAGAAGTCATGATATAAATATAGGGCTTCCCTTTAGTTTTTAGTCAAAGAAACTAGGGAGAACATAACAGAGGCAGTAGTATGTATCCATCAAATCCTTGTTGTCTGCAGGGGATGGGGTAGATTTCCCACAGATAACAAAAACTGTGTATACCATTCCTATTTAACTCTCCTATATATCAAACAGATGTATGAATCAATGAGAGAAAAAAGATGGGGTCTGGGGCCAACCTCGTGAGCACATGGTTATACAGGTAGCAAATCAGTGAATAATGAGAAATGAGTGTATATTCAAATTCAACAGAAAATAAATAGTGGCAGAGAGCTGTAAAATAGCAACTAAAATTGCCATCTTGCAGGATAGAAAAGTGTTAATCTGGAGAACCTTAAACCAGTTGTTTTAATATCAATAGGAACATAGATGGTAAAAGACGTGCACAATGATCAGAGAACAGAGCATTGAGAGATGGAGGATATCTCAAAGAAAATCTGCCTTGATATGTAAAGGGACAGCATGTACCTTATTGAACTTTTGAATGAGCAGCATAATACATAGTCAAGGGCAATGAAAACAGATGTAATAAATCTATAGTTTCAAAAAGTTTTAGGTAAGAGTCACATTAAAGATTCATGGCCAAACACCTAAATGGATTGATGGATGATTGCAAAAACAGAAAATAAAAGCTAAGACTTAAATAATATTTCTCAATATGGGAAAACTGAAGAAAGTTGCCTCTTGGGATTTATTCCTAGATGACCATTGTTCCTCACCAAATTTTAAACATTTGCAGATCACACCAACTTCAGGAATTATAGAGGACTGCACCAAAGATGATAAAACAGCTTTGCAAAGTCGTTGCATTAATAGCAAATGAATTTCAACATGTTCACTGCTTCACTTCAGCAGTAGGAATAAAACGCAGTTAATCCTTGGAATATATGAAAATACACCGGATACAGGAACAAAAAAAACATAAGTTGTAAGTTTTAACATAAGTGCTTAAGGCCATAAAGCTACATGCAAAATATTGGGGTCAATTTCTAGAGCAATTAAAAACAGTGACTAAATGCATTTATTTTTACACAGCATTTTGTTCAGCCCACAATTGCAACATTGAAATTAAATTAAATTTAAAACTTCTTAAAAAGACTATGAAGGACTGCAGTAATTGCAGAAAGGAAATAAATAGATATGGAAATTACTAATACATATAATGCTGGGTAGTTTTTCTTTTAATGCCACGGGAACATACAAGACAGAAAAGACTTCTGAGAGTAATCTTTAAAATTATGAAGAAATCCAAGTAGCTAGTTGTGAGGAACCTGTATTTGATGTTGAGTCCAGAACAAGGGAGCATCAATATAAGATAACCATTAACATACAAATTAAAGAATGAAGGGGGAAATCATTTTCAGACAGAGAGGGGGAGATAGTGACAAAAGTGTGGAACTTATTGCATGGGAGATTGGTTAACAAGGTTAGATCTCATGGAAAACAGTGAGAACTAGCTATTTGGACACAGAACTGGCTCAAAGGTAGAAGACAGAGGGTGGTGGTAGTGGTGGAGGGTTGTTTTTCAGACTGAAGGCCTGTGACCGGTAGAGTGCCACAAGGATCAGTGCTGGGTCTATTGCTTTTTGTCATTTATATTGTTATGGACTAGGCCAGACCACTCAAAACATTCTTGAGCAGGCAGCCCAGACCATAAGTTTGCAATTTGTTTTGGTAAGTGTACAGTTAAAATTGCCCAGAGTATGTTAGCTAGGTTGACTACCAGGTTTTAAAACAGAAAAAAATTCATTCACAAAATTATACAATGAAACACAAAGAATAAAGAACCCCGACAGAACTCAGTCTATCCAAACTAGACTTAATTATGCTGTTCAGAATATACAGAACAGTCCCAATAAGTAAACCCCCTTAAAGACAGTAAAAATGGAACAATGCTTGGAACAAACAGGTTGAAGTTAGAAGGGCAGAAGGAGAGAGAGAGTTTCACAGCCTGTTTCCAGACAGCTGAACTCCTTACTAGTTCTGGACTGAACTGCTCAGCTAGACAGCTGACCACTCCCCTTTCATTATACAAGTTACTTCTGAAACATGACCAATGTGGCTTGAAGTCTCATCGGTTTACATATAAACAAAAGGCCTCTCAACATACTTTTTCATCTTTGTACCAAACTAGTCACCTCTGAGCTGGAGGGTTTTATGACCCCTCTGAAAAATAAAGGACACAGTATCCCTCATAAAAAGGAGCCAGCTTTGTGACAATATAAATTATTTGGATATGAACACAAGAGGTGTAGTTAGTAAGTTGCAGGTGACACCAAAATTGGAGGTGTAGTGGACAGTGAAGAAGGTTACCTCAGAGTACAACGGGATCTTGATCAGATGGGCCAATGGCCTGAGAACTGGCAGATGGAGTTTAACTTAGATAAATGCGAGGTGCTGAATTTTGGGAAAACAAATTTTAGCAGGACTTGTACACTTAATGGTAAGGTCCTAGGGAGTGTTGCTGAACAAAGAGACCTTGGAGTGCAGGTTCATAGGTCCTTGAAAGTGGAGTCACAGGTAGATAGGATAGTGAAGAAGGTGCTTGGTATGCTTTCTTTTATTGGTCAGAGTATTGAGTACAGGAGTTGGGAGGTCATGTTGCAGCTGTACAGGACATTGGTTAGACCACTGTTGGAACATTGTGTGCAATTCTGGTCTCCTTCCTATCAGAGGTTGAATAGGCTGGTGCTGTTTTCCCTCCAGCGTTGGAGGCTGAGGGGGTGACCTTATAGAGCTTTGTAAAATCATGAGTGCATGGACTGGATAAATAGGCAAAGTCTTTTCCCTGAGGTAGGAGAGTCCAGAACTAGAGGACATAGGTTTAGGGTGAGAAGGTAAAGATATAAAAGGGCCCTACGAGGCAACTCTTTCACGCAGAGTGTGGTACATGTATAGAATGAGCTGCCAGAGGAAGTGGTGGAGGCTAGTACAATTGCAACATTTAAAAGGCATCTGACTGGGTATATGAATAGGAAGGGTTTGGAGGGATATGGGCCAGGTGCTGGCAGGTGGGAGTAGATTGGGTTGGGATATCTGGTCGACACGGATGGGTTGGACTGAAGGGTATATTTCCGTGCTGTACATCTGTATGACTTTCTGGAATTCATATATGCATGAGCGATAAGTAATTGGATGAATATGGGTGCAGAATAGCCGATATACAATAGCATGAACCTGATGCATTGAATTGTCTGTTTCTGAGCTATAATTAAATAGCAAATCTATTGCATAGAAGCCATAAGTGTGCACCAGACAGTGTGAAGTGAGAATGAGCTGTATCATGCTACACTGGAACTCAATCCAAATTACAACAGATGGTCTGGATATTTATTACTTTAAAAAAAAATGTTTCCTATACATACATCTTTTAATACTTCTGTAAGGATTTGCAGCCCTCCTTTTTCAAGGAATTAAATGGTTTATTTTTAAAAGAGAAAAAAGGAGCACATGCATTTATGTAGCTTCTTTCACGTTCTTGAGATATCAACAGCCATTGAATTAATTTTAAGGCACTAATAATGTATTGTGCAGGCAAATACAGCAAGTTATTTCTGAACAACAAGCTCTCACATTCATCAAATAAGACAAATAAAGAGTGATGCTATTTCTGTGCTGTTGGTTTCTCGAACGAATAATAAGTCAGGTGTTTCCCAGTGCAAAGAAAATCTCAAATTAATTACTCGGGGTAAGAGATTCAGAGGTGAAACTTTATTTAATTAAAAAATATTTATCAACATGAGTAATGTAGAATGGAATTTTTTTAACTGACTTGCATTCTATCTTGACAACCGAAGAATAAATCTTCAAAATAGAGAAAACAATCTTCCAGTCAAACATCGAGACATGCTTCACTTAATGTGGAAAAACAGCAGGTATTAAGTGCATTCAATTCTGAGGATGATGCCAATTTCTTCAACCACAATGTAGTGGCTAATTATTACCAGTGCATGAACGATAAGTTCCAAAATTTCATGCTTATACCTAGGACTAGACTGCTGAATAAAATCATTTTCAAGATACTTCTTTTTTATTCATGCATGAAACAGCTTTTTTGATTCTTCTGTCATTAATAAAACAGAAATTAAACAAAGTAAGAATATTTTTCAGCATGTAGTACAAGGCAGATGATCAACATCACTGTGTAGTGATTTTATATGATACCTGAGAGCCAACTTTGTGTCAGTTAGTAACACTCTTGCTATGAAGTAAGAAGATGACAAACTTCAAGTCCTACAGCAGAGCCTGAGTGTAAAACTCAAAGCATAAACTCAGGATCAGAGATGCTGTCTTTCAGATGAGACGTTAAACTACAGCCCTTCTAATATGGATGTAAAAAATCCCATGGCACCAACTTGAAGAAAGGCCTGTCTTGGCTAATAATTATCCCTCAATCAACATTATAATTAAAACAGATTATGGTATGCTTTCTGGGGAGCTTCCCATGTGTAAATTGGTGCTGAATTTCCTGCATTATAACAGTGCCAACACTTCAGAAGTACCTAATTGGTTGTAAGTTGTTCTGGGATGTCCTGTGGTTGTGAAATGTGATAAATAAATGCATGTCTTGCACTGTTTGGTATTCGACCTGTGGAAGATATATAAAAAATTAACCCGTGAGGAATTGTTTCTTTGGCAGGAATTAAAATTAATCATTAAAATAGCAATATTGCCAACTGGAAAACTACAATTCAAACCTACTGACATGTGGTGATAGAAATGACTACTGTGTATAGCATTCTTACTTACAAATTTAAATTATTTCAAGAATTCTTTCAGATCATTTGTACATGTTAAAATAGCAGCAGGCAACAGAGCCAACATTGAACCTGTTTTTTGGAAACAACTTAACATAAGGATCGGCTTCATAATTTATGGAAAATTAAGGTCAGTCTTTACACCACAGATTTTTATTTCATCAGACACGACTCGATTTTTTTCCCCCACTGTGGTTAAGTAGGGGAATTCCCAAGGGTATGTTGTTAAGTAGGAAATTATTTTTCTGGCAGGTAATAGCACTCAGATGCCAAAAACAAGCTTGTTTCTGTGCACTGCGATGACCTCTGTGATAGGCCTGGAGCTACAGCCAATAATTATTTCATTCTATAGTCTGCAAAAGGAGCTAAAAGGTCTACTGAAAATGCAATGGTGTTTCATTGTATTAGCGAAATCCTCACCACAGTGGGGAGTTACATCTCAAAGCAAAGGCCCAAACCCACACCAAAAGAGTACCAACTAGTTAATTACCTCTTCTGGAGGTCTGCCCTACAATATATTCTTCATCAACTCTGTAATTTGCATATTCTTGAAACGAAAGGCTGGCAAGAGGGAGTATCTTGTCATTATACAGCACCTTTAAAACAATATAATAATTCAAGGCATATAATCGGAAAAAAATTAAGACTTTTATTGATATCGAGCTGAACTTTCTGTCCTAAAATAGTTGGAAATGGATGCAGGAGTCAGTAAAATCTAAAATGTAAATTTGAATTTCCTCCTTGAAAATAGCTCGCTCACAAATTTCACATCAGCAGGAAAAGGTTCAGGTTAGGTTCAGGTTACAACTTTGCATGCATATCTTGTGATGTTCAGGTTATTATTGAGAGGCATAAGAGGAACTTGCATTTCATGTCTCACAATACTTTCAACAGATCTGTCAGTTTTTTGAAGCTTTTAGAAAAGCTGCCCAGTGCGAGTTTAGAAATATTGAGGGAGGCCTGCTGAGGAGTTTGGAACCTTCTGACAGGATAAGTTTTAAACATTTTCATAACATCAGGTGTTATGTTGTCATATATATTAGACATGTTTCCACTGCAGTGATTGATCACAGAGCTTTGGTGGACAAAGATAAATTGATTATTACAGTTACCAGCATTTCATGGAAGTGTTAGGATTTATTGAAGTACATTTTTTCTTTTTAAAAATTAATATCATGCATTGGAAATGTGCAAAAGAATGCCATGGTATTCTCATGTCAAGATCTAAACTATTTCAATGTTTACTGGGTTTTGACTCAGAAAATGTTAATCATCTAGCGCCGTTTAGGAAAAAAATATCAAACAAGCTGATGCTTGATTTTTTTCGAGAACTACACCAGCCTGTTTTGACAGCTGAGCCCATTAGGAATGATTGGCTGAGTTTCAACTACTGTGTAGCATTGAAATAAGCAGAGGGACTTGTTTCAGTTTTATTGACAATTTTAAAAATATTTTAATAGAATTATCTAACATGGACATGGCTCTTGAACGGATGCTCATTTGTTTTTAATAATTGAGTGTCCATGTATGGAAATGTGACTGCTTCTTTTCAATGGGACTAGAATGTGTCCTTTCATGCAATGGGATAGAAGTATTAAGGAGCAAAGAAGAAAAGTAATAATACAAAGGGTAAGGAAAAGCCAAGGGTAAAGATATATGATGAATGGATGAAGGTATGGGTGGCTGGGGAAGTGAGTTACGAAACATAAGAATGAAGTGTGGAGTTGGCCAATGTTCCTAATATGTAGCTCATCTCAGCACTCACATACATCTGCCACTGTCTCAGGCCTGCTTACAAAAGGTGGCACACCAGAACTCTATTCACCTCTGCTCTGAGGTGGTGAAATAATGGCAGGTTTTGGAGGAGATAATGGGTTCAGGTTGACAAAGTGGGAATCTTCGCTGCTTCACAATTTCCAAACCAGAATTGAAAATCCAGTCCATTTAGATAGGTGACTAAAGGTTTAATCAAACAATACATTTTTGAGAATCATCTCAAAGGAGGGAAGAAGGATGGAGACTCAGAAAATTCCAGAACATAATGCCAACAATTATAAATGGAAATGTGTCTTTGCTACAGAAGAATATGGAAACAAACCAATGATGTCATCAGTACACTAATCCTGATACAGTTGCTGAGCCTTACAGAATTGAATGAATGAATGATTTTATTGTCACATGCATTTAGAAGAATACAGTGAAAAGTGATTTGTCATCAAAATCCGGCACTATTTTGGATTACAAACTAAATCAAAAGGCCCTTTGGCCTGTCGTGTCTACGCTGACCATTAAGCACCCATCAACTCTAATCCTATTTTCCAGCACTTAGCCTGCAGCTTTGAATGCTATGGCATTTTAAGAGTTTGTTTAAATGCTTCTTGAATGTTCTCAAGGTTCCCATCTTTACCAACCTTTCAAGATAGTAAGGTTCAGATACCCAAAATCCTCTGAGTGAAAGCATTTTTCCTCAAATTCCCTCTCAACTTTTTTTTTATTTCATTCACAGGATGAGGCCTTCACTAACTAGGCCAGCACTTTTTGCTTATCCTAATTTGTTCAGGTGACAGTTAAGAGTCACATATAGGCAATAACTTTAAAGATGGCAGATTTCCTTCCCTTAAAGGACCAGATGGGCTTTTCTTACAATCAGTCACAGATTCATTTTGACTCTTAATTCCACATTTTTTTTTACTGAATTCAAATTCCACCATCTGCAATGGCAGGATTCAAACCTGGGTCCCCAGAACATTACCTAGTTCTTGGAATAACAGTTCAGTGATAATACCACAAGTCCATTGACTCCTCCTCTTGTCCTTATCTTAAATCTCTGCACGCCCCCCCCCCCCGGTTATTGACGCCGCTACAAATGGGAAGTTTTCTTCTTTGCTACACGATCTATCTCGCCCATAATTTTATCTACCTTACTCAGGCTTCCGTCAGCCTTAACTGTTCTCAGAAAACCAACACAGCCTGCCTGGTCTGTATTCAGAGCTAAAATGCTCCAGTTCATGAAGCATCCTGCTGAATCTCCTCTGTACTCTCTTGAGAGCAAACACAGCTTTCCTTTAGTGCAGAGTCCAGAAATGCATGCACACAGTATTCCAGTTGTGGCCTAACGTACATACAAAGCTCTGTCATAACCTTCCTTCTCCTGAATTCAATGCCTCATCTAATAAAGGTGGTATCCCATATACTTTCTTCACCACATTATCTACCTGTCATGTTGCGTTAAGGATTTATGAACATTTACACAGCTCTATCTGAACTTCTGTATTTTCTGTATGCCTATATGTAGGGTCCTACAACTCAACATGTATTGCCTTGGCTTTGTTCGTCCACTAAAAATATATCTCTCACAATTTTTAGAATCAAATTCCACTTGCCATACTTCCATCTGTCTGACCAGCTCATTTATATCATACTGTAGTGCAAGAACTTCCTCCTCATTATTTGCTGCACCACCAATTTTTGTATAATTTACAAACTTACTGATCATGCCTTCCACATTCATGTCCAGATCGTAAACAAAATTTAAACCCTGCAAAGGTTCCTGCACCAAACCCTGTCAAACGACTGGACTAGGTTTTAATCCCCAAAACAATTTTCAACTGCTACCCTCTCCCTCCTGCCACTAATGTGCTAAATTGCCCTGGATCCCATTGGCATTTGCCTTTTATAGCAGTCTCCCATGCAAGACCTTATCAAAAAGTCTTACTGAAGTCCATCAACTACACTACCCTCATCTCTACATCTAGCCTCATCCTCGAAATCAGCAATTAAATTTATTTGACATAATCTTTCCCTAACAAAGTCTGCCAATTAATCCTTACTTCAAGTGAAAATTAATTCTGTCCCTCAAAACGTTTTCCAATAGTTTCTCTACCAGTGACGTTAGATGCACTCATCTACAGTTTCCTGGTTTTCTCACCCGATCACATGTCTTAAAGAATGATAAGAGATGGAACATCTCCTATGGCTAAAGTGTATTTAAAAATTAATGTCAGAGTCCCTGCAAACACTGACCTTGCTTTTCAAGTAGCCTGGGATATATATCATCTGGGCTGGGGAATCATTTTCTTTGAAGCCTGCTAAAACACTTAATACCCTCTCGTTCTCCATGCACATTTGTTTAAGTATGTTACAGTTTTCACCCATAATTTCTATTCCTATACTGTACAGTGTGCCTATATACTTTCTCTGCAGTGAGCACAGAAACAAAGTACTCATTTAAAACCTCACCTACATGTTCCTACTCCACATACAGATTGCCATTTTGGTTCATTAAAGGGCTTTATTCTTTCCCTGATTATCCATTTGAACTAATAGCTTCTAAAATGGTTTTCGATTTTTCTTTATTTTACCTGCCAGTGTTTTCTCGTGCCCCCTCTTAAATCTCAAAGTTTGTCTTGTAAGTAACTCCCTGCACCTTCTATATTCCTCTAGGGCATCCACTGTTTTGAGCCCTTAATCATAGCAGTACTATCCGACTTTCTGTATTTCCACAGATCCTACAACTCAATGTGTATTGCCTTGGCTTGTTCGTCCACTAAAAATATATCCTTCACAATTTTCGGGACCAAATTCCATTTACCACACTTCTGTCTGTCTGACCTGCTCATTTATATCATCCTAGACTGAAAGTCTTTCCTCCTCACTATTTGCCGCACCACCAATTTTTGTATAATTTGCAAACTTATTGATCATATCTTCTACATTCATGACTAGATCATAAACAAAATTCAAACCTGCAAAGGTCTCTGCACCAAACCCTGTTAAACTACTGGACATGGCTTTAATCCTGCTTTGTGTTTTTCTCCTTATCCAATTCTGTGTCTTCCTTGACATCCAGGATTCCTTGAACTTGTTAGAATCCCTACAGTGTGGAAGCAGGTCATTCAGCCCATCAAGCGGTGCACTCACCCTCCAAAGAATATATCACCCAACCCCATCCATCTCCCCTGCAACCCTCCATTTCCCATGGCCAATCCACCTAATCTGTACATCTTTGGACTGTATGAGAAAACCAGATATATGAAGGAAACCTATGCAGACACAGACAGAATGTCCAAACTCCATACAGTCACTTGAGGCTGAAATCAAACACAGGTGCCTGGCACTGTGAGGCAGCAGTGCTAACCACTGAGTCACCATCCATCCTTGTTAGTCTTACCCTTCAACTTTATGGAAACATGTTGACACTGCATTCTCACTATTTCCTTTGTGAAGGATTCCCACTGTTCTGATGGAGATTTTCCTGCAAGTAGCTGCTTCCAGTCCATTTTAAACAGACCTTGTCTTATCATATTAAAATTAGCGAGACCTCAATTCAGAACCTTTACCTCTGGTCTATCTTTCACCTTTTCTATAGCTACCTTAATCTTACTGAGTTATGGTCGCTATGTGTGCACTCTTGCAACACATACAATCATAATAACAGACGTGTGGTATTGATAAATACTTCTGTAAATGTTATCTAATTGATTAACTGAAATGATTAGAATTTTTGAGATGGTAGAAATAGTTCGAGAAATAAGAGTCAGATTCATCTTGGTTAATGCATTGTTGTGACAGCAATAAAGATTTGTATCTATTATGACATTATGTGGTGCATTTTCATGTGATTTCAATGACAAGCAATTTTTTTGCCTCAGCACCAGAGATCATAAAACACAGCAAAAATATTGAACTTCTTCCTGATCTCTAAAAATGTTGATGTATTTCTAGCAAATAATCCAATATAGCAAAAGGGAGGAAGGTTGACTTGACAATTTGAATTAGTGATATTTGTCATTTGTACCTCCATTACAAATGATCTCTTAATTGGGTATAAGATAGTGAATAAATCCATGGTGTTGTTTTCTGAAGATTTTCAGAATGTAAGACACTGAAACATATATCCTTCTTGTCTTAATTCTAAACTTGACTTCTCCTCCCAATATCCACTTCACACAGACTCTTATCTGTTCAAAATACCACATCTTCACCATGTTCCATGCAATAGTCTGCTTCCTCAGCACTCCTGTTCTTGCCAATTACAAAGACAAGTACTGCTATCTCATTTACAACTTTCATATCCTCTGCAACCTCTTTAGATCCTAGGTCCCAATTTCTGATCTTTGATTTTCCATCGTTAGCCTTACATAGATATCTTCTCCATTTATCCATCAATAGCACCAAATTTGGGCAATTACAGTCCAGTCTCTAATCCTCTTTCCTTAAACTGTTTGACTTATGCTTCTGTCAATACCTTTGAAAGCCTCATGAGCATCTAATTTGATATTTTTGCTATTACCACTAAGTCTTTTTTACATCTCCTCAGTACTTAATATCCCCGATTGAAGACTGATAAATGCAAAAAAAAACTATTGTCTTAATTCTTGAAATCACAAAAAATCTTCAAAGATATTAAACAAGCCCATGATAAGAGGGTGTTCTTGTGCCACCCATTCAAGTGTGTTACAGTTCTGGGCCATGATCTCTATTCCTATATAATGTGCCTATATACCTTCTCTGCAGTGAATCTTTGAGTACTCATTTAAAACCTCACCTACATGTTCCTGCTCCAAATACAGATTACCATTTTGGTCCAATAAAGGGCTTTATTCTTTCCCAGATTATCCACTTGAACTTATGCCTTCTAAAATGGTTTTAGATTTTCCTTTGTTTTACCTGCCAGTGCTTTTTCGTGCCCTCTCTTAAATCCCAGTGTGGAAGAGTGTTTAGTCAAATATTCCAAGGAAGGACTAGGTACATTAACCAGAATAGGAGGAAAAAGTGAGGTCTGCAGATGCTGGAGATCAGAGCTGAAAATGTGTTGCTGGAACAGCGCAGCAGGTCAGGCAGCATCCAGGGAACAGGAGAATCGACGTTTCGGGCATAAGCCCTTCTTCAGGAATGAGGAAAGTGTGTCCAGCAGGCTAAGATAAAAGGTAGGGAGGAGGGACTTGGGGGAGGAGTGTTGGAAATGCGATAGGTGGAAAGAGGTCAAGGTGAGGGTGATAGGTCAGAGTGGGGTGGGGGTGGAGAGGTCAGGAAGAAGATTGCAGGTTGAATTCTCAACACTGTTTCAAGTAATGATAATTTGTCACTTTGTCAAAAAAAACTGTATCCAAACAAATCAGTAGCCTGCAAATGTTGTAAACTATTTCTTCAATAAATGAGCAGTGCCACTGAGCATCAACTTCTCCTGCTAAAAAATTGAAACTTCCAACATTGCAGAAACGTTCAGGGCTGTCAGTAGCATACCTGTTCAATCAAATTAATCCCTCATTCCTTCAGATTATAGTTTGTTCCTTTTTCAATCTAATACATATGCTAATTGCCTAGAGGATAAATTGGAAACTAAAAATATCATGTGGCAGCATATTATGTTAACAGCCTTCCATCAAATAGGAGTGAACAAGCAGATTAAATATGTTGAGTGTAAAAGGATCATGCCTCTGTCAGTTGCTTTAATGACAAATTGATTCTATAAATTTCTGTTAATTAAGTCTTGAATCAATTTGTCACATTGTATATCACAAGATTTATATTTCATTACAGCTCCTGTCATACTTCACATTCAACCTGGAGCACAAAACCGTGCTTTATATTATGCCTTCAATGTCAAAAGGTGTTCACAAGAGCATTACCAAAATAAAATCTGAAATCAAATATACATAAGGAAATATTCAGATAAATTTGATTAAAAATTGTAAGTTTTGAATGAAGTCTTACAGGAGGTAAAGTAGGTGGATAGTGTTATGCTATATCTCAGGGCAAGTACCCAATATACCGTTAAGAGGCATTCACATGATGTCGTCACTGTATTAAGGCTTGTGACCAATGGCATATATGTGACCTGCAGCATGCCATACTGGCGGAATCGGGCCACAATTTGTAACTGAATGGCTCAGTACTAGCCTGGATACTGTTGTGCCTATTTTTCTTATATAGGTAGACATCAAGTACTGTTACAAAGTGAAATAACTCCATGGAGGCCGGTATCCCCTAACCAACTCACCCTTTATTTACATGGACTCTGACCAGCAAGCTCAGAGCCAGTCGCTAAAGTGACCAGAAGCCTTGTTACTCCTGTTTATATCTGTCAGTCAAGACTTCCTGATTGGCCCAGGTTAGCAGCCCTAATCGGCCCAGGTTAGCAGCCCTAATCAGGGATCTCATACTCAATGAGATCCACCTGTCCCTCGTTCCAATAACTACACAGAGGTTTATTCATTTTTATGTACACTTCAACCATGTCAATGTCCTTTGTTCATGCCACAGTCTCCACCAATCCTTCCAACACCCCAGCACTTTCCCCTGCAACTGAAAAAGATGCTCATACAGCACCCCCCTCACCTGCACCCAAGGCCCCAAACAGTACTTCCTGGTGAGACAGTGATTCACCTCCATTTCCTCCAACCTAGTCGACTGCATCTGGTGCTCCCAATGTGGTCTTCTCTACATCAGTGAGACCAAACATAGACTGGGTGACCATTTTACCAAGCATTGTTGCCAGGCCATAAATGGCCAGCCTGACCTCCAGGTCACTGCCTACTTCAATTCCCCCTCCCGCTCCCCCTCCGACATGTCCACCCTTGGCCTCCTCCATTGCCACAGTGAATCAGACCATAAATTGGAGGAACAACACCTCATCCTCCGCTGGGCAGCCTACAGCCCAAGGAACTTGATATTGAGTTCTCCAATTTCAAATAACCTTTCCACCTATCTCCTGGCTCCCTTTACAGCATCATCACGTACCTTCCCTTCCACCTCCCACCTGACCAGCTTCACTATCTCCCCACCCCAACCTCATCCCATATGCAGCCCTTATTCTCCTCCCCACTTCCTTGACCTAACGTTATTTGTCCATCTTCTTTCCCACCAATCCGGTCCACCCTTCCCATTTACCTATCAAAATATATCCCCTACCTGCATCCAACTATCGCTGTCTCACCTACCTTTCCCCCTTCCTCAGCCTCCTCCCTCTATTTATTTCTGAGCTCCCTTCCTCCTCCCCAATCCTGACAAAGGGTCTCAACCCAAAAGGTCAACTTCTCCACCTCCTGATGCTGCCTGGCTCGCTGTGTTCTTCCAGCCTCCTGTGTGTCTACTTTGGATTCCAGCATCTGCAGTCTTTTTGTCTCTAACTTAGTTTTTGGAAGCTAACATAATCATTGCTTCATCGGGCACTGATATGCTGCTCAAGGCTCATCATTGTCTCCACAGCAGAACAAATCACCGAGTTTAGGGAGAGAATTCCAGAGGCTTACTTCAAAGGGAGATCTATAAGTCAAGGCACAGATTATAAGTCATTGTACTTTATATGTGATGAGGTTTTTTTTTTGTTGTTCATCTTTCCTGTTGTAATACATAACTAAAGACATCAATAAAGCTCCACAATCTCACCCAATGGCCGTTTTTGGGATGTGAACTTCAAGAATGATGATAGCAGCAACCACTTGCACTTATGTAAGCATCTTTAATAATGGAAAAATCTCCAAGGCCCCAGTAATGTAACTCATCAAAAATCAATAACAAGATAAATAAGAAGGCGTGAAGAAGATGATTGAAAGTTTGGTCAGAGAGTGGATTTCAAGGAGAAGCTGAAAGTATGAGAGATGCATGGAACTGAAGAAACTGAGAGCTGAAATTCAAAAGCTTTGTGCCTGTGTAGCTGAAGGTACTGGTATCAATGGTGGAGCAAATACAGTGTGGAGAGGGATTGTACATTTGAAGGAGATTACAGAAATAGTAAAGAGGCAAAGCTATGATGGAATTTTAAGACAGCTCTTTAAATTCTGGAAGTATGGAACATAATGTGCAAATTTTGTGACATTGCAGCCAAGGAACTCACCTGTGCTCAAATGACTTCTAACATTGAACTGAAGCAACCATCAGGAAAGGAAAGGCAACAAATTTTCCCTTTCTGTAAATAATTGTCTTGAAGTAGAGGTATCGGTGTTGGACAGGGGTGGACAACATCAGAAGTCACATGACACAAGCTTATAGTCCAACAGGTTTATTTGAAATCACTAGCTTTCGGTACATAGCCCCTTCGTCAGGTGTCTAACCTGGTGTAGTATGACATCCATAATTATTTTGAAGGTTAACAATTCTACCATTCTCTAAACTGAAGTAAACTGACAACACATAGTTGACGCTCAATACCACAGAAGATTGTACGTTGGTCCATTAAACATTGGAAGATTGAGTATAAGAACATTATTTTGGAAGGATGGATAGTAAAATACCATTTTTTAAATTAAAACTTAGTACTGGTCAGGGTTATTAGGCAGCACTTTTAACTCCAAATAAGACATAACAGACTGAAGCCTCAGCTGCCCTCTCAACTGAATGTGAATTATACCATCAAACAAGAACAGGGGGAGTATCCTTTGTATCCTAGCCATGTTTATCTCTAATCAAAATAATTAAACAAACATCATTATTATCACATTGCTGTTTGTAGGAACTTGCTGTTTGCAACTTGGCTGTTGCATTTTCAAATGACAGTGATGTCTACACTTCAAAAAGGACTTCATTCCTGTACAGCTGTTTGGGATATTCTGAAAGGTACTACATAGAAAAAGCCAGTCTTTTGAGAAATAGGTCATTTGAACCACCAGTCTACGATGATGTTAATGTTCCTCACAATTTTCAATAAATCCTATTAGCATATCCTTCTGTTTCTTTCTCCACTACGAATGAACCTTGCCACAGGGTTCTCGAGTCTCCCCAAATATCTTCAATTGTTCATTACCACATAAACATGAGAAGAGATACAGTGGGCAGGTGCCGTCATGTAAATTTCTAATCCTGGGGTTGGACCCATCCATTGAACGCCTTCTTCCATAAACCTTTCTCTGGCTCATACACCATGATGAAAACTTATTTATTTAAATTTAGGTTGCCAGTCCATTTAAGGTCATCTTTCAGCAATAACTACACAAACTTCTGAGTATCTGATAAAGAAAAACCTCATTTCATGGCCCAACCATAATGTGCCTGTACACGTTTTTTGGCTTGTCTCTCTTGACAAGAACACAGATCACAAGCATTGGATGGTAATGTGAACACAGGCTCCCCATTCTCTATTTTCTCACCATTGACTTTAGCTGAGCCTCTGATGTGTCGTTCTATTTGATGTGAGGTTCCAAGCCAGAAGCGAACTCTTTTAATTTTGGTTTCATGCGGCGTGTGTTAATTCGGCTCTGTCTTACATGCTTCAATGAATGTGCTGAAGGGTCCCATAGGTTTTTTTTTATTGAAATGGGGACAGACAGCTAATTAAAGTAGGTGCTAAGGGCAGAGTGGTTTCATTATCTCGAGTTCTCCTATTCAGCATTAAAAGCTGCTCGACCATTGAACAGATCAGTCAGGGGATAGCTCACAGTTAGTTTGATTATTTTTCTTTCTCGGTTCCCTTCTGGCATAACATATCCTTTGAATATTTACTTTCCTATCTGTATAAGCTTGGAGTTTATTCTTCTCCAGAATAACATGTGACTGACCAGCCATTTGGAATATGAGATATTGCTAAACTTAAATTATCTAATAAAGATGGTATACATGAAGTAGGGCAATGGGTAGCAAATAAGAACCTTTTTGGCATGGAGTAAAGCAGATTTCTAAGCACACAGTGCATTTTAATACTGTGGTTTTTCATTCAATATTGACACTCAATACAATTGTTTCAATATAATGTTATAAATATATTGAAATAAAACTGTGATCAACATGACTGGATCTTTAATTGCTTTTATTTGTACCGGCTCGATGTTGATGCAGACGTCTGCAGAGAATAGACATAAACCATTGCAAATGTCTTGCACTGGAGACCAATAAATTGGGCTTAATTTTATCACCCATGTGTATCTTGATGCTAAAACATTATTGAGAGCTCGGCATAAAACTCAATGCACCTCAGTGTTGTGTCTCCACCTATCAGGTATGACATTGTCAACTGATAGTTTCAAATTGCTCCCCTCCAAACTAATAACACCACTGCACACTGCCACCTTGTAGAAGCAAATGTTCTCTCTGGGCACATGTCAAATTTGAAAGGAACTTTAAATTGTCTTAGTGAAACAAAATGGTCACCCTTACCGTTAAGCTTTCTTAAAATCAGAATGACTACCCTCTAAGCTTAGTCACTAAGTTACTTAGGGTGGTGGCAATAAGAGGAATGCTAAAAGTCACAGAGTATTTGTAAGAGGATCTTAATTTTCTGGGCATTTAGTCAAAAGCCCATTTTCTCATCTGGTTTGGAAAAAAAGTTCAACAATGTCTTAGAGCTCAGTTTCTGAGTGATTGCACACACAAGCATTACCTGTGCTCTCTGACTGAGGTTGGGATGATCCATTGTATTTCACAAAATTGTTCACATTTTGAGTCAAAGTCCTTTGTTTTGAAAGGAATGATGGCACATGGTGTCAACTGAAGTTTTAAGTGACCCTGCGGCAATCAGTATTCAGATCGGCAAGTTTACATGGCTCTCTTAGTTAAATTCCATGTTGCAATATGAGTATCCAATGTTCAAAGATTTGTATATGCAGCCCTGATATTTAACTGTACAGAACTAAATGCTGGGATGTGATCTGAACTGGATGTGTCCTTTGGACTTCCCTCACAGGCATCCTTTCGATATTTCCGAAGGTGGATTGGGGAAAATTGGTAAGAGCAGAAAGATACAATTCATTATTTTCATTCAAAGCTACAAAGTATACTAAGTATGAGTTCTACACTAACAACAGTGGCTACATTTAAAACATAAGACATTGACTGTAAGACATTTTTGGACACTGGACTTGTAAATCATGTCTAAAAATGAAAGCTTTACTTTTTTTCAAATTTTACCAATTTAGCTCAATCTCACTTCTCTCCTTGAAAACACGGGGAAATAGTAATAATTCCAATGCCCTTTCCCTTTTTATCTCTGTCTTATTTGTTAACAAAATATATTAGAACAAAATATGGCCTCCTGCATATAGAATATCTCTCATTTAAGGCCAAACAGCTATCCCTAACTGTATTCTGCTCAAAACATATCTGTTTTTGTTTCTATAACTTATGGAGTGAGGAATCCTCCTACAGGAAACCAACAGCAGGCCTTGGAATAAAACCAAACACCTTCCTCCCAGGAGTAAGTCCCTGTACACATTTCTCACAAGGATGATTTCAAGGATGCTCTAAGTCCTAACTGGAATGGAGATGAGTGACAGGGGGAAATTACCAAATCACTGCTGTACATGACCGAAATTGAAACTCCAAATGTTATATGCAAGATCATCTATTCACTCTATTTTGCAATTCCAGCTTTTATCAAGAGACTTGGTTGTAGCTTCATTTGCTGGGAGGTCTATTTGCTGTTGTTTCTGAAGGCTCTGTTTTTGTTGAGGCAGCAGACTGTTTGTTGTAGTGCACTGTTTAAATAAGATTCTTGTTTAGTGGTTTCTCAGTAAATAGAAAATGATTTCTGCATCAAATCGTAATAAACTGTTAGTGATGATGTTCCCCAAATTGGCTCACCTGGTTATAATGTGTTTTCTCCACTTTATGAAAACTGTTGTTCTTGTTTTGTAAGCTGGCACCAATTCCCTTAGTTTCAAAACATTGTTGCAATTCAATAATTGATGTAGCTCATTCCCAAAGGCTCTGACTTTGTCCCTGGATCAGGTGATCAGAGGCGGGAGAAATCTCAGATCGGTGGACCTTGCCTTTAAAAAGGATCACTCACACTTCACAAAATCAGTGTGGGTGCATGAGCAGGATTGGGCATTGGGCTAGGTGACCTGCCAAGAAAAGGAGCCAACAGTTCCTGAGTTGGACTGGGCAGCAAGAGGTCTGGAAAATCCGGCATGTGTTCAAACTTTAAAATAAAGATTGATACAAAAACACATTCTCTCACCCCATGCTTTCTGTGACCCATTCATACCAATCCATCTTTTCTGATGCTCTGCACTCTCATATTTGATGCCAATCTATGCCTCTGTACCCAGCCCCAATACCCCTCTCATACTTCCTGTCTTACTCTCTGCCCATCTACCATGGTGCCCCCTTACGTCTATGAACTCAATCATCCCCAAAGACCCTTACAACCCATTTGCCAATTTAGTGCAAACTCATGCCAAAATATACTTCACCCACAACACTTTGCAGTTCCCTCTCTATGCCAGCTTACCTAGTGTCTAGATTGGACTTACCTCAGAAGGCATGCTGTCAGAAAATAAAGTTATCTGACAACTGATTACATCACTAATGAAAAAGTAACACGTTCTCAGTGGTGCCAAAAATATTCAAAATATTGAATATCTTTCAAATAATCCCTTATTGAAACAAACATTTCATTTAAGTGCGCTACCCCTTATGTAAACAAACATTTCTATTCCACAAACAAGTCGGAGCTGTCCATAAAAGTGCTCACTTGGTAGGTACCACATGGTGAAAATGATAGCTCAGGAAATGAGTCATGCAGCACAAATCCTAAAATGGCTTATATCAACAGGAGTGCTGAAATACGTAGCATTTCTCTTTTTTGAAAACACCACAGTTTTTTGGATAGTTCCATGACAGCTTTGACAATCCCACTCATTGTCACAGCAACAGTGATTGAAGGAATCTTCAAAAGTGTAACGAAGTGGATCTTGCTCAACAATAACCTGTTAACTGATGATCAGTTTGGGTTTTTGCAGGGCCACTCAGTTCCTGACCTCATTATAACCTTGGTCCTTCCATGAACAAAAGACCTGGACTCCAGAAGTGAGGTGTGCGTGACTGGCCTTGATATCATGCCAGCACTTCACTAAGTACTGCATCAAGAAGCCCCAGTAAATGTCAATGGGAATTGGGAGGAATGTTCTACACTGGATGGAGATACCCAGGAGAAAGGAAGATGGTTGCAGTTACTGGAGGTCAATCTTCTCTGTGCCAGGATATCACTGCAAGAATTCCACAAGGTATTGCATGGGAGTCAATCACCTCCAACCTGCTTCACTAAGACCTTCCATTAATCATAAGGTCACAAATGGGAGGTTCACTGCATTTGATCCCAATCTATGCTCTCGTACCCAGCCCCAATACCACACCCCCATACTTCCTGTCCTACTCTCTGTCCATCTACCATGGCATTCAAAACTCCTCAGAAGTAGTCCAAAGCCTCTTCAGGAGTACTTTGCGCAATTCTGGTCACCCGGCTTTGGAAGGACATCATTAAATTGGACAGGATTCAGAAAAGGTTTACTAGGATGTTGCCAGGAATGGAGAGTTTGGGTTATAAAAATAGGATTGACTGTTTTTCATTAGGAGGTTGATGAGTGACCTTATTGAGTTCTGTAAAATTATGAGAGGGCATAGATAAGGTGAAGAGCAAGGGTCTTTTCCCCAGGGTGGGGGAATTCCAAACTGGGGGGTATGTTGTTAAGGTGAGAGGAAAAAGTTTTATAAAGGATATGAAGGGAACTTTTTTTACACAGAATGGTTTGTGCGTGGAATGAACTTCCACAGGAAGTAGTGGATGCAGGCACAGTCCCAACATTTAAAAGGCATTTGGATAAGTACATGAATAGGAAAGGTTTGAAGGGATATGAACCAAATGCCTTTTAATTTAGTTTGGGAAGATGGTTGGCGTGGACTAGTTAGATCAAAGGGTCTGTTTACATACAGTGTGACTCTATGACTATGTAATTCATATCCTGTCTTCTGAATACTTCACTACCATCCACAGGGCAAAAAGTTGGGAGTATGATGGAATATTCTCCTCTAGTCTAGATGGGTGTATCTTTAATAACACTCAAGAAGCTTAACACTATTGACAAGCAATCCAATTGACCGTCATCCAATCTACCACTTTGAACTCCCTTCAGCACTGACATATAGTGGCAACAATCTGTACCATCTATAAGATCCACTGCAGAAATTCACCAAAGTTCACTTGATAGCACCTTCAAAATGCATGCTTTCTATCACCTAAAAGGACAATGGAGCAGGTACTTGGAAACACCACCATACACTAACTCACTTACTATCCTGATGGAATTTTAACACTGCTCCTTCACTGATGGTGGGTCAAAAACCCAGCGCTCCCTTTCTAACAGCAATGTAGATGACCCTACACCTTCAGCAATACACTGACTTAAGAAGTCACCACCACTTTGAGGGTAATCAGGAATACGTAATAAATGCTGACGTAGCTTTTCTTTTATTCATTTACAGGATAAGGGCATGGCTGGCCAGTGGGCAATTAAGAGTCAACATTCCTGTGGGTCTGGAGTCAGATGTAGTCCAGACTGGTAAGGATGAAAGCTTCCTTTCCTAAAGGATATAAGTTTATCAGATGGGTTTTTTCCCCCAAAAAAACCCAATGGATTCTTGACCATCATTAGTCTCTTAATTCCACATTTTAAAATTAAATTCAAATTCTACCTTCTGATATAACACTTTGAACTGCACCCCAGGACATTACTTGGGGTCTTTGGATTAACAGCCCAGTCAAAATGCCACTTGGATCATGGCTCTTCAAGCTGGCGATGAACAAATAAAAAGATGTATTTATGCACATTTTTTTTAAACACATGCCTGTTTTTCACAATTTCACATATTGATTTACCTTCACGAAAGGGCAACTTACGTTCCCCGAGTGTGTCTCAGAATCAGATCCAAAGATGTACCTTGCCTCACGAAAAGGTAAGGGACCCCAACTTTTCCAAGGAAATGCACTGAGAACACGCCTGCTCCTATCTGGTCTAACTTCATATTCCGGGTTCCACAATCCCCGACCCAAAACTCCAATTTCATTGGAAGCTGCAAGAGTCAGCTACCTCCTGGAAATGTCCATGCTTGAACTACTGATTCACCCCAATCTTTCCCCTGTGACAATGGGAAGTTCTGGGGCCGGTTTGGGGCATGGGATTCCTGAATTCTTATGACATTTTTACCACAGTAGATACATGCTCTGTCATGATGAAAATCTGGGTCACAATCTGTTGTGTGAAAGGATCAAAGCTCTACTTCTTTAAAACACATTTCAGTGTTTGATTTTCACTGTAAAAATGGCAATGTGACTTTTTCTTCGCCTTACACAATGATAGTTCAGCCATAAGCTCCATACATCCTTGAACCCTGTGCTCAGTGGCTAACCTTGGTTCTAGACCAGCAAAACATCAGCTTCAATATTCTCGTTCTTGCTACTTTCAAACTGCATCATGACCTTGTCCCTTCTTATCTCTACAATCCCCTCCAGTTCCACATACCTTTAAAATCCCTGCTTCTTCCAAATCTTGCTTTATGCAAGTCCCTGATTTTAATTATCCCACCACTGGTGGCTGGAATATAAAGTAAGGGATGATTTAAACTAATCTAAAGCCACACTCACTCTTAAATATAATATAGCCAGCAGTGGAGCATTAGGCAATCAGGGGCAATTGTATTTGGAGACAATCACGTCTCCTACTCTTCATGTCATTATGGTGTTAACTGCAGTTCCGAGTCGGTAACAGATTTTATTGCCTAAGTGACTCTGATGGAGGCATATTTGTGTTTCATCTTCACAACTTACAAGCAAGGCCCCCAGCTCAGCAGAAGAGAATTGGTGACAACATTACACTGAAGATACCCTGATTTAATCTGGACAAATGGGAGGAGATGCATTTTGGAAAACCAAATGTGGGAGGGAAGTAGACAGTAGATGGAAGAACTCTTTAGTAGCAGCAACATACAGAGGGATCTAGACGTACAGGTCAATAATTAACTGAAAGTGGCAAATCAAGTGGATAAGGTGGTCAAGAAGACACACTGCACGCTTGCCTTCATCAGTTAGGGCACAGAGTACAAAAACTGGCAAGTTATATTGTAGCTGTGTGGAAATTTAGTTAAGCCACACTTGAAATATTACGTACAATTCTAGTAGTCAGACTCCAAAAAGGATGTGGAGGTTTTAGAAAGAGTACAGAGGGGGGAAGCTAAGATGGCGGCGATCTGGGAAGATAACACTGCATAGCTTCGCAACGCAGCAGGAGCAGGATGGTCCTTTAACCCACCCAACCCAGGTCATCAGGATTACTTGGGGCTTTGGAAAGATTGTGGAGCCCCAAGAAACATTTAAAAATTGACTTACCTGTATTTTCAGCTGTCCAGAAATGCCTAAAAATGGAGGAGGAGCATCTGAGGCCAGGCCTGCAGCTCAGCCTGCAGCAGCCTCAGAGCAGATTACTCACCAGGACGAGGTGAATCAGCTCTCGATATCTCGCGAGATGTTGGGGAAACAGATTGAAGAGAAGCTGGCTCCAGTCTCTCTCATGCTGCAGAAGCATGAGCAGCAGCTGGGAGACCTGGAGAAGAGGACGGATGAGGTGGAGCACAGGGTCACAGTGGTGGAAGCTGATGCCAGTTCATTCAAGGAAGAGATCCAAGCCCTGAAGACCCAGGTTCGTAATTTACGTGACCAAGTGGATGATCTTGAAAACAGGGGCAGGAGAAAAAACATTCGGATCATCGGTCTGCCTGAGGGTAAGGAGGGTGAGTGGCCTGCGGAATGTGTTGAAGATTGGCTTCCAAAATTCCTTGACTTGGAGACTGGCATGAGAGGATTGAAGATAGAGAGGGCTCACCGGGTCGCAGCACGGAGGTTAGGTCTGGGTCAAAACCTTCGTCCTTTCCTGATGCAGTTGCATCATTACCGGGATAAGGAGAAAGTCATGGAGGCTTCCAGACTCCAGGGGAAGGATCCAAAGGCCCTAATTTATGAGGGGTCTAAGATCATGTTTTTTCAGGACTTTTCAGCAGCGGTGATCCAGAAATGAAAATCGTATGATGGTGTCAAGAGAAGATTGAAGGTGCTTGGGATTCAGTACTCCCTGAGATATCCGGCAGTGCTTCCGATCACCTTAGATGGATCCATGCATCTCTTTGACACATCGGAGAAGGCAAGAGACTTTGTGGACAAACTAACCTAATTTAAACAATTGTAGTATGTATAAATATTGTTGCTTGGGTATGCATTTATCATTCTGTAAAAGAAATGAAGGAAATCCGGTTGAAGCTTTGTTTTTCCCCTTTTTTTTCCTCTATTGATAATAATTTGGTTCGAACTATATCTGGCGATGGTTAAGATGTAAATTTTAAATTTCTAAGTTAGGACAAACCAAAGGATGGGTGGGGTATTTATTCCCCCTTTTTTTATAAAAGAATGTTTTTTTATTCATATTGATATTCTATGGGGTGTTTATTCTTTTTAGCTTGTGCTTGCGATGCAGCTTTAGCTAGAGAAGTGAAGGTGGTTGAGATGGTTAGATGCCTATTTATGGGCAGTTCGGGACGGGTAGTTGCCCCCTCCGGGCAGGGGGTGAGTTCTCCTACTTAGCGCTATTGGTGCTTTATATGTTGGTTTGTTTTCTGGTTTTTGTTGTTTTTATTTTTAATAATTTTGTATGTTTGTAAAATGTAGTGGTTTTAGTTTATGTAGTTCTTATATTTGGTGAACCATGCGATATAAAGGCTCAGCAATTTGTGGTTCGGGTTCTTCATCTCTGGAATTTAAAAGTAATTGCATAAGATTATGGCTAATGATTTGATTAAATGGTGTACCTGGAATATCAAGGGAAGTTACTCACCAATTAAGAAGAAGAAGGTACTCTTGAGTCTTAGAAAGGAGAAGGTGGATATTGCTTTGTTACAGGAGACACATTTGGATGACAAGGAGCATCTGAAATTACAGCATAATGGCTTTGACCGAGTTTATTTTTCATCATTTAATATCAGAAGTAGGGGAGTGGCTATATTGGTAAGGAAAAATCTCTCAATTAAATTGTTGGAATGTGTTAAAGGCACATACGGGAGGTTTGTAATTCTTAAAGCCTTGATAAATGGGGAAGAATATGGCATTTTAAATGTTTGTT
>NC_057715.1:21832960-21834163 GCF_004010195.1 Chiloscyllium plagiosum
CCCACAAACCATTACAGCGATTAGGGAAGGGTCTGGGAACCTAACATATGAATCTATAAAGATTAATATGGCATTCCAGAGATTCTACTCTAAGTTATATCAGTCTACAAATTGTGAGGAGGGGCAGGTCAAAATGGAATCCTTTTTTAGAGATCTGAAGATCCCAGGTGTGACTCCCGAACAACAGTCCTTTCTCAATGCCCCATTATCAAAGCAAGAAGTGCAGGAAGCTGTGAGGCAGCTTCAGAGTGGAAAGATGCCCGGTCCTGATGGACGTCCCAGTGAATTCTATAAGGAATTTATAAGTATACTGTCAGGCCCGATGCTGAACATGTTTAATGATTCATACAGTCATGTTTGTCTCCCATCGTCTCTGAGAGAGGCCAATACTTCACTTATCCTTAAAAAAGGTAATGATCCGGAAGACTGTGCTTCAAACAGGCCCATCTCGCTCTTAAACGTGGACTTTAAGATCCTCTCTAAGGCTCTTGCATTAAGGCGGGAGACTGTGTTACCCTCTACTATTAAAGAGGATCAGACGGGCTTCATAAAGGGTCGCAGATCCTCCAATAACGTTAGGAGGCTGCTTAACATAATTCAAGCATGCCAACAGCAGTCAGTACAGGGATTGTTGATTTCTTTAGATGCAGAGAAGACATTTGACTGTACCTTTTCTATACTCTAGACCGGTTTGGTTTGGGCGCAGTTTTCATAAGATGGGTAAAGGTTCTCTACAGTGTACGTCTCACTGCGATCATTACCAACGGGGTACGATCAAGCAATTTTAATATTTCTAGGGGCAGCCGGCAGGGCTGTCCCCTTTCACCATTACTTTTTACCTTGGTGATTGAATCGTTGGCAGAGGTCATTTGTGGGAATCTCAATATATCAGCTCCAGAAGTGGGGTCAAAATTACATAAGATCTCGCTGTATGCAGATGATGTTCTAATTTTCTTGACAAATCCAGCAGTTTCAGTGCCTCGCCTGATACAATGCATTCACGCATTTGGCGCTTTTTCAGGGTATAAGATTAATTTTGCTAAATCAGAGGCTATGCCTATGGGTGGTCTTATGAAAGAGTTGGCTCTTGAGAGTGACTATAGATTCCCATTTAGGTGGTCACAGGGGGGGTTTGTGTATTTGGGCATATTCATTACTCCAGTTCTGGATTGGCTGTTCAAAGCCAATTTTACTCAATTATTT
>NC_057715.1:21835398-21888995 GCF_004010195.1 Chiloscyllium plagiosum
CTAAGAGTACACTCTCTGTCAGTACTCTATATCACCAATTGGGGGGTGCCACCTCAGATGAGTCTGATCGACTCTGCAAGATGTGGGAAAGAGAGCTGGGTGTTGAAGTTTCTTCAGAGGCATGGGAGGATATTTGGGAGAATGCAAGGACGATATCAATTTGCAATAGGACCCATGCTTTACAGTTGAAGATTCTCCACAGCGTCCACTTAGCCCCAGACAGTTTGTCAAAATTTAAACCAGGGGTACCTTCAGCATGCCCCAAGTGCAAGGTCTGTACGGGTACTCTTACCCATTTTCTTTGGTCTTGTGACAGGCTTCAAACATATTGGAGTGCTGTAGTGGGTGCAATGGAGAGGATTTTAGGTGTAGGGGTGGAGAAGGACCCTATTTCGCTCCTTTTGGGCCTACCATTGTATTTCCTGCAGATCGCATAAGGCAAAACTTTTCAATATTCTTACATTCTGTGCAAGGAAGAATATCTTGCTTGGTTGGATATCAGAAAGCCCCCCAGGCCTGTTGGGTTGGCGGAAGATTGTTCTGGAGCATATTCCCCTGGATTTTCTCACAAATATGGTACACCACAAAACTGAGAATTTTTACAAGACATGGCAACCCTTTTAGAAATACCGAGACACAGATTTATCTGCCACACTA
The DNA here is from genome assembly GCF_004010195.1 of Chiloscyllium plagiosum. Classification (NCBI taxonomy): domain Eukaryota; kingdom Metazoa; phylum Chordata; class Chondrichthyes; order Orectolobiformes; family Hemiscylliidae; genus Chiloscyllium; species Chiloscyllium plagiosum. The sequence continues at coordinate 21,836,056 of NC_057715.1, forward strand.
ACAAGGGCTTTTATATCGTCGTAACGATTGTGTTTCATGAGTCCAATATCCAGGGAGGAGGAACTGTGAATGTATGAGTGTTTTGTTTGGCTGGGCTGAGTTATTACTATTTATTTGTTTGTTGTTAGGTATTTATTTCGTTAGTTACATAGCTAGTTTAGTTTTTTTTTAATTTTATACTTCCCTCTATATGTTTATGTGTTCGTATAGGAGGGTGGGTTGGGGGATTTATTTTTATTATTTGGGTTTAGTTTTGTACTGTTTTGGTACTGTTTTGAATTGCATTGTTTTGTATTTGTTGTAATATTTAAAAATCTATTTTTTCTTAATAAAAATATATTATATTTTTAAAAGTACAGAAGTAGTTTACTAGGATATTACCTGCTTTGGAGTATATTCGCTGTAAGGAGAGATTGGTCAAACTCACTCTGTTTTCACTTGAACATCAAGGATGAGGTTTGACCTGATAGAAATTTACAAAAGTATGAGAGGCTTGGATAGAATGGATAGTCAGTGTCTTTTCCCCAAGGTAGAAGTTGCAATTACTCGAGGGCATAGTTTTAAGGCAAAAGGGGTTAAGTTTAAAGGAGATGTGAGAGGCAAGTTTTTTGACACAGAAGGTGGTAAGTGCCTGGAATGCACTGCCAGAAGACATAGCAGAGGAGTTACAATAGCAATGTTTAAGAGGTATCTTGACAGATATACGAATAGACACCGAATAGAGGGATAAGGACTGTACAGAGGCAACAGGTTTTCAGTTTAGTAAGGCATCATATGTCAGCACAGTATTGGTGGGCTGAAGGGCCTGATCCTGTGCCGTACTGTTCTTTGTTCTCTCTTTATTCTGTGACATACTGAACATTTTCTCAGTATTTTTTAAAATGCATCAAATGGAAAAATGGAAGTGAATTTAATTTATTTACATTGATATTCCTTCTTCAAATATAAAAACCACTGATTACAAAATAATAATAATTTCTTTCTTTTACATCCAAATGTGTTATTCATTTCAACTGAGAGTTTTTTGCAGCTTTGATTCCTGTCAAAAGTAGGCTCTTTCAGTTTGGGGTTGAAACAAATACTCTAACAGTCAGACTATGAACTTTTGCAATGTAGCTTATCACTGACTTAGCATGGCCTTATCTTCATTCTCAGCTTTTTAAATCAATATTGCATAGCTGCCTCAGTCAATAGAGTTGAATAATATTTTCACAGCTATAAATATTTGAAAAAGGATCACAGGGCATTGACATGGTCTTTATTTATGCATGTTTTGTCTCACAGCTTGTCACACTGATCCTTGGATGGTGACCATACCACATACAATTGCCAGGCCTCTTACTACACATACATTTGAGAGACAATATTGTAATGGTGCAGTAGGTCAGTCAGCATCTGAAAGAGCAATACAGGCTAACGTTTTGATTGCAACTCAATTAGGAATGTAGAACGCAGTTCCAAACAGAGGTCAAAACAGAAACATGAACTGAATGATTTCTTTCAAAATTGGCTGTTTTCATTTACGATTACTTGCTTTCTTACTTGTCACTTTCTGTTTATGTAGGTAGAAGACCTGACAGTCGACGATGACACCACCTTAGTCAGTCGAATCTCAGAAGGCGACGAAACAGACTACAGACAGGAGGTGGAAGACCTGGAAAATGTTGCACTGAGAACAACCTAGCTCTCAATGCTGGCAAAACCAAGGAACTCATTATTGACTTTCATCGGGATGTTACATTAACAATACAGAGGTGAAACAAATGGGAGAGTGTCAAGCTCCGAGGTGTGGTCATCCACAACAAGCTTTCTTGGACTCTTCATGTGGATGTACTGGTTACACAGGCCCAACAACATCTCTTCTTCCTCAGGAAGCTGAGGAAATTTGGCATGGTGGTGAATACCCTTGCCAAATTTTATAGGTGTGCCATCGAGAGCATTCTGTTTGGATGTATCACTACCTGGTATGACAACTGTACAATTCAAGGTCGAAGATGGCTTCAGAGAGTGGTGAACTCGGTCCGGACAATCACAAAGGCCAATCTCCCATCTATAGAATCCATCTACCAGGCCCACTGTCAAGGAAAGGCCACTAGCATTCCCAAAGATCCATCCCACCCTGGAAATGTTTTTCTACAACCTCTACCATCGGGGAGAAAGTACAGAAGCCTGAACACATGCACCAGTTGGTTTCGAAACTGTTTCTACTGTACTGTTGTTAGAATACTGAATGGACTCACAAACTCTGAACATTCGCCTGTGTCTGTGTTTTTGTTTATGCCACTGTTTACCTATTATTTACTTATCTATTCTTCTTAACTCTGTGATCTGCCTGTATTGTTCGCAAGACAAAGCTTTTCACTGTGCCTCAGTACACGTGACAATAAATTCAATTCAACATTAAAGGAGCACCTTTTATGGCACCACAAACTTGCAAATGAACCAATGTTGGAATGTCAGAAATACCGCACCAAATCTGCACACAGAAAAATCCCACAAACAGCATTCAAATGTCCTACCTCAATGATGTTGTCTGAAATGTAATCTATTCTACCTGTAATGTAGGTGTCTATCTCTGCGATCTGAACTCTATTTCCTCTTATAGTAGGTACTGATAGAGTCTCAGGCAATTTTCTCAAGCCAGAGTCTAATAAGTCTCTAATAAGTCTACCTGATCAGCAAACCTATCTTCCATCCTCAAATAAAATGAACCTACATCATTTGCTCGGCTAGTATGAGATTGACAAATTTTTGTTAAGAAATCGTAAGAATACAAAAAAAACAGGAAACCATGAACAGAAAGATGTTAGGGAACACAGGAGAAACTTTCTTTCCCAGAGGTTAATTAAGATGTGAAATGCTTGAAGTAAACCATTTGAGGTAAATGCATCAAAGCATTTTTAAAAAGCTAGATAGTCCAATAAAGAATAAAAGAAAATTATGTTGATTGTCATGAAGTAGTGTTTGAGAAGAGGGCTGTATGACAAGTTGGCACAGACTACTTGGGCTGAATGGCCTGTTCCTATGCTGTAAACTCTGTGTATTATTTTTCTTAATTGGCTTTCTTTTTAATCCTATTACATGACTCACAACACAACAATTATAAGTCCATACTGAGCCAAAACCACTTTCAGCATCACATACAATAGTTATGTTCTGGTATTCAATGAAATGAATTGGAAATTCAACACATCAGCGCTTCTAGTCTTATTGAGGGAGTGCAGCCAATTGTCAGAAAAGCCAATTTCTGTTCTTAAGTCAAAACAGAGACAGCATTCGCATTCAATTACTTTCCGGCTCTCTGTCTTCATACTGTGGGCCTGAATGCAATTTCCAGTCATTACTAACAGGCCGACTACATTGTGGAGAGCCTTTTGATTTAACACTGTACCATTTAGAATTGATATCTCAAAACATCCAGGTCCACAAGCTTCATGCACTTGGGAATTTGAGTTTGATTTTCCAGCTATATCCAACAATCTAAGATTTATATTAAGGCACACATATGCTGTGCATAAGGAAACCATATTACTTTATAATGTCATTTACTATTTTCTGGTAACAGATGATGTTAGCAATCAACCCTCTGGATCGTATATCCAGTAAATAAACTGCAGCCCATCCAAATACAGAAGGAAAGAAACAAGTAATATTCTCCATTCTTTTCAATAAATTGCACTGTCACTTCTTGCCAATCTACTTCACAGAAATCTGGATAGCTTTCTTCCTTCCAACACAATGTCAGTGTTTAAACTTTATTTGAAACTTACAAACCTATGTAGCTGGAGGACCCAGACTGAAATACCTGCAGGAGAGGTAAAGGCTCAAAAACTCAGACATAGAATCAAAGAACAGTTACAGCACAGAAGGAGGCCATTGGGTTTTTTGAGCTCATGCCAACTCTCTGTAAGAGTAACTTAGCTAGTTCTCCTGGCCTACCTCTCCCCATGTCCCTAAAAATTACCATTCTCTTCCTCTTGCTTCACATCCCTTTCCTGCTTATTGAATTTCTATTTGAATGCTATTATTAGATCCACATCCACTAGCCTTTCAGACAGTGCATTTCAGGTTATAATTACTCACTGTGTAATAAATATTTCCATTATGTTTCCTTTGGATCTTTTGCCATTCACTTTTATGCTTGCATCCTCTTTTCTCAACCCCTAAACCAAAGGGAATGGTTCCCCGATATCTATTCTCAACTGCTCATGTGTCTGAACATCTCATCAAATCCCATCTCAGAGGTCTTTCTGCCTAAGCAGCACAATGACTTATTGAATTTATCCTCATAACTGAAGTTCAAGAGTGATTCTTCTCAATCTCTTCCCACTTAATACTGTGGGCCTGAATGCAATCAATCTCTTAATTCTTACTGTTTCTATTCACTCTGCCCACAAGAAGCCTGTTTCAAAAACTGACCCTTCACTGAAATGTAAAATCGCAATTCACATTTGAATGAATCAATATATCAGCTCTGTCCACTTTAACTCCTCATTGTGCAGTGAGATTGCCTCATCAGGTCCTCAATGATTCTCCCTAACTCTCACTCAGTTGCTATCTAGAGAGTGGCAAGTACAGCCTTTGAGCCCTACCTAAATGAACACTGGTCTCAACTAGCTGAGTTTGGTACAATTCTTCATTACTGACCCCTTTTCAGCATGCACTGCAGCTCAGTGAGACAGTTGGAAATTAAGTTCATGCCTGATGTTCAACCCTTCCACCAGCCACTGATTACCTTAAATGAAGAGGTCAACCCCTCCCCCTCCAAGATGACAAGCTGGCCAGAGGGTGGCAGCAGTCAGGAGAGACCCATGATGACAGACTCAACACTCAGTGGCAGTGTGATGAGGCCCTTAATTGATCCTTAAGTGCTTCAACTGATTCACAGTGGACAAGTCAATCGTGGACTGTCCTCTCCAAAACATAGTTCCAATGGAGTTGGGGAGGTAAATCGATAATGTGTATGCCACTATGCCACTTCCAGAAGTTGAATATTCCAACAGATCAGATCTAAGCTCCATAGTTTTGCCATGTCCAGTCACAAGTAACAGGAGAAGGACACTCCAGAAATATCCACATCCTCAATGATGAGGGAGAACACCTCATCAGTGCAAAAGACAATAGTGCAGTACTTGCGAGCATCTTCAGCTAGAAATACTGAGTGGACAATCCAGTTCAGTTTCTTGTGAGATGCTGGCCTTCAGACAATCTGATTCATTGCACATGATATCAAGAAACAACTGGAGGCATTGGATAGTCTAAAGGCTATCAGCTCGAACAACATTCTGACAAGAGTGCAGATGACGTGCTCCAGAGTTACCCTGGTCCAAACTACACAGTTCCAGTATAACTACAACATGGGCAACTACGCAGCAATGAGGAAAACTATCCAGGTACATCCTGCACACAAGAACCACGAGAAATCCAACCCAGCCATTTACTGCCCCATTATTCTACACTTAATCATCATCAAAATAAAGGAGGGTGTCATTGACAGTGCTATCAAATGACATTACTCAGCAATAACCTGCTCAGTAACATTGGTTTAGGTTTTGGTGAAGTCACTCAGCTCCTGACATCATTACAGCCTTGATCCAAACAGGAACAAAGAAGGTGACATCTAGAGAGAAAGTGAGAACAACAGCCCGTGACATCAAGGCAGCATTTGATTGTGCAGCATCAAAGGTCCCACAGAAAAAGTGGATTTAATGGCAATTAAGGGATAATTGCTCCTAGTTGGAGTCAAACTTAGCACAAAGGAAGACTGTTCTAAAGAAAATCATACTAGACATAAAATATTAACTCTGTTTCTCTTTCCACAGATGCTGCCAGACATGCTGAGTTTATTTAGACTGTGAGACTTTAAGAAATAGGAACAGGGCTACGCTGTTTGGCTCCTTCAGCCTGCTCCGCCATTCGATAGGATCATGGCTGCTCTGACATTCCTCTCACCCACTTTCCTATCTTTTCCCTTGATTCCCTTACTGATCAAGAATCTATTTATTCCAGATTTTAATGTACACAAGGACTCTGTCCCCAAGCTGTCTGTGGCAAGGAATTCCAAATGCTTACAACTTCAACTTTCTGAGAGAAGAAATTCCACCTCATCTCAGTCTTAAAGTGGCACCCTTTTATTCTGCGACTATTTCAAAGGAAGATGGCTGTGCTCGATGGAGTGCAATCACCTCATCAATAGGGCATTAATGCAGGAGTTCCTCAGGATAGTGTCCTATCATAAGATCAAAGGTGGGGATTTTTGCTGCTGATTGCACAATGGTCAGCACCATTTGCGTCTCAACAGTGACTGATACAGTCCATGTCTGAGTGCAGTAAGACTGAGAAATTGTTGAGGCTTTAACTGATAAGTAGCAAGCAACATTCACACCACACAAGTGATCGTCATTGAATCCAATCACCTCTCCTTGACATTCAATGACATTACTACTGTGTTACCCGATCAACATTCTGGTGGTTTACCATTGACCAGAAACTCAACTGGAACAGTTGAATAAGCACTGCGGCAAGAAGAGGAGGTCAGACACTAGAAATTGTGCAATGAGTAACTGACATCCTGGTACCCTGAAGGCTGTGCCCCATCTACAAGACACAAGTCAGGAGTGTGATTAAATACTCTCTAATTGCTTGTTTGAGTGAACTCAAAAAGCTTCACTTTTCCTACACATCAAACTCATGGCGGTATGATGTGAAAAGCTACATGTTAGAACTATACAGCCACTAATGTGCTATTCTCATCTCTTAAAATAAATTTTGTAAATTGAACTGAAACTCTTTAGCTTTTAGCACTCCCTCACCTCAGGCCTTTTTAAGGATGAGGAAAATAAATGTTTTATCTGAGCACTTAGCTTATCACATGATATGGTTATATAATTGACTATCTGATTGAGTCAATTAATGCAACACAAACCCCATTACTCGTTCATATAGAATTTTAGCCGTAACTTGAACTTTCAAGTTTTAGTCAATTAAATTGCATTTAATTAAATTGTCCATTTTCTTTTATCATATTCTCTCAAACAACACAGCTTTACTGCTGCCCACTCTTTGTGCATTCTGGGAAATAAATGCTTTTACAATAATATTTTCAATGTAGTCAGTAAACTTGGAAGTAGACTGCTTTTTCATGTTATTTAATATTCACAGTACCTCACTATTCACAGTACCTCACTAATTATTATGCCAAACAGAATAAAAGAGTTGGTTGGGGGGGGAAGGGGGAAACAACATATTGCCATTCTATCAATGGAATTTGGAATCAGTTCCAGTCGAGGCTGACAGTGACATGTCTGATTTTCTTTCTCTGACTCTGTCAGAAGTCTCTAGTACCAAGCCAGGTATCATCTGAAGTGATGCAAAATTTACAGTCAGTCCAGAAATAATGAAACATTTCAATTAGCATTTTCTTTGTAAGGTTGGACTTGTTGAGACAGTGAAGAGTGGTCATCTCGGGTTCAGGTTTTTTCATTAACTTTCCATGCAATTTGCAATATAACAGCTTGGAGTTTTACTATGTCTTGTATGTGGCAAAATGAATGTCAAAGTGCTTTTCAGAAATGTTATATGCAGTTAAGCCTGAAGTATATAATTGACATGAGTACAGGTCCAGAGAACTAGCTTTTAAAGAACATCTTAAAGGAGGAAACAGTCAGAAATGGAATGAAATGAATTAGGCTTCATCTCAGGCCTTATGGATACTTAGGCCTCATCAGCTGTAAATACAGCCACAAAAGGAAGGGGAGAAGGAAAAGGGGAGATGTGCAACAGGCCAGAATTGAAGAAACAGAGAATTCTGAAAAGATTTAAGGTTGTTGGAGATTTCAGCAACTGAAAACATTACCTCTGCTTCTCTCTGCATAGATGAAGGCAGACTCGCTGAGTGTTTCAAGCATTTTCAGTTCAGATTCTAGATTTCTAAGCATTGGCAGAATTTTGCTTTTGTTTGAAGGACACAATGCCGCCAGTAAAGAAAATGAGAACAATAAACAGAATGAATAGAGTATTTTATGTTGTTGATAGCAATTTGTAGTTAGCGCATTGTTATCAAAGTTCTACATTGCAATTCAAAGGCTTTGTGTCAATCCTTGCAGAAGCAACAGCATTGTAATTAACAAATGAATGTAGACTTCCATGGCTTCTGAGAAACTATGAGTTTCCATCTGTAATTACACATGCAGTAATCAAGCATAAAAAACAAAAAAAAGTACTTTCCATGCAAAATAGGTCATAGCTGAAAAAGGACTATAAGCGTGAAAGACTCCTAATGTGTCTCCTTATCACAATGTGCGCAGAGCTGCATTTACACTGCACCTTGGAACAAATCACAAGACCTTGCAGATTGACATGTGATGTTTCTGAAATCTCAAATTACATAGAAAGCTGAAAACTGAAAAAGCATAATTGATGCTACATTTTGCACTCACATTTCCATCTCCTCTCACAGTTTTCATTTAATGTGTGAAAGCTACATTAGCAAACAAAATCGAGGACAGCAAATGAGTTAGTTGAACGGTTGTCTACAAAACACACATTTTGTGAGCTAGAATGTCACTGTCAAAATAACTCTGTGAAATTATATTGTCTGTTGGTGTAAGTGGTACAGGATAGCAAGGACAATGCACAATTAAACACTGAAATCACAAATATTCTATCTAAGATATACTACTCTACCATTCATTTCATAAGCACAACAATTCTCCAAAGTAGAGGCATATTGGACTTGAAACATTAACTTTGTTTCTCTGTCCACAAATGCTGCTGAGTTTCTCAAGCACTCTGTTTTATTTCAGATCTTGGACACCTGCAGTACTTTTACTGCAGGCAGCATTTTTCAGTCTGTATCACCCTTTATCGACCATGAATGAGGTAAAATTGCTGTATTTGCACAGCAGGCATAAATGAAACCCAACACATATCGAGTTTTGAGAAGATCTGTACCTCAGGTTGAGGTTCTGGATGTACATTTGCTCGCTGAGCCGGAAGGCTCGTTTTCCGATGTTGCATCACCATACTTGGTAACATGTTACCGTGTATAGTGATGAAATGTCTGAAAACGACTATTCCAGCTCAGCAAGCAAACTGTCATCTATGTTACATTTCATTCTGGGAATCTGACTTCCTGTAGCAACACACACTTTTACATAGCAATTGTAGTAAGGGGCAATGGATAGCGATGGCAGAGGCCTCAATCACGTGGCTGACCAGGAACAATTCCCATTCACATGCATTTGGTGTGCTTTGGAAGGATGTCTGACCACCTTATGAATATATATTCCTTCAGCTATGAAGTCCTGGAGTGAGAATCAACCCAGGAGGTCTGACACATGGGCAGAGATGTTACTCACTGTGCTACAAGAGCTCTCTTTAGGGCCAGTACTCAATACAATAAGTAGGCTTTTATTGATTGTCATTAATTACAAATTAACACCTCTTGCATCAAATAAAATTATGTGCATGGAAGAGCATTAAAGTATTTCGGTGGGACTTTGGAAATTTTAATTTATTAGTTCTGTAGTTTCTTCTCCCCATTTATCTGACCTTCATTTGTCTTTCAACATACGAGTTAACATTGAATTCACCCACTGAAACTTGCAGGGAGGTGGTGGTGCAGTGTTAATGTCCCCAGACTAATCCAAAGCCCAAGGCTGATGTTCTGGGGATTGGATTCACACCCCACGTGGCGGATGGTAGAATTCAATAAAAATGTGAGGAAAAAAGAAAACTAACCTAACGGTGACCATGTAAGTCTGTTGATAGTTGTGAAAACCCAAAGGGTTCACTAATGTCCTTTAGGGAAGGAAGTCTACCATCTTTACCTGGTCTATTCTACACGTGACTTCAGACCCACAGCAGTATGGTGGACCCTGAACCGCCCTCTAGAACTAGGCTGAAAATGTGTTGCTGGAAAAGCGCAGCAGGTCAGGCAGCATCCAAGGAGCAGGAGAATCGACATTTCGGGCATAAGCCCTTCTTCAGGGCTTCTAGAACTAGCCTTATCCACTAAACAGATACCCTAAAAAAATCATTCTCCTCATCCCTGCACTAGTTATTTCCTAAGTATTCAATGGGGTTAGTTACTGAGATACCTTAATTGTTGCCCTGGACTCCAGATGCTCAGTTTCATGCTTGCTCATCTCGAGTCGCTGCGTGCAATAATGTTTTGATTGATGGGTGGGGAGACAATAACATGAATAATACAGGGGCAAATATAGAAGGTGCAATCAGATATCCTGCAACAGCAAAATTTTGAATATTACAATTTAGTAACGCTTTAAACTAAACTGATCAGATACAAGCAGTTAAGGAAATGGAGCTAGGTAAATGCAATAAATATTTGCCTGAAAGAATGGTGAAATAACATTCAACTTTAACTTTCAAAATGGACTTGGAACAATATTGATGGGGAGAAAGGAAATGAGAAGTGGAACTAATAGGACAGAAATTTCAAAAACATGTAGAGAAAATTGGCCTTTTGTTGTACTGGCTGGTTCAAAGATCCAACAGTTCCAAGTGTCCCAGCATTCATTGAAAAAGACAGCACACTCTGTGCCAGTCAGGTCAAAATGCATCACTGTTACTTAAGAGTAAAACCATCACCATGAAAATGACACACATCTTCTTTGCCTCTTCTGTAATTCAAGATAATGCAAAGATTATCAAGTAATTGAGAAGTCCCTGGATTTTCCATACCTTCCCCCTTCACAGAAAGTTGTAAGTAGTGGGTCACTTGCTCTTATAAATATTTAGATTACATAATTATCAGAGGACCGTGCAGTGTATTAAACATTCCATGTTCATCATTTGGGATTCAATACTTAGACTGTTCACTACTGTGACCATGGTAACCTAATAAAGACATGGCCATTGCCCATCCCACAGCACTGAAGTGTTTTGATGCTCGCTGACACAACGTTTTTGTTTTGATATATCACTAATTCCAAGCTGACCTTATTTATCATATTTTACTCTGGTAGTTTCCTTGCTTCACTGAACGCTCACAAAATATGGCATATGATTCATTTGTGTAACATGTTTTAAAAATGTGTTCATTCAAAGGGGCAATCATTTTGCAGCTGGCAAGAGGGAAAACAAAACATTGGGTTATGTGGCAGGACACCATACCCATTACTGAACCCCTTCACGAGCATTTACCAGGTTTATGGTACTAATTGTGAGCCCTTGGACCAACCGTGGCCCTTAGTGGCTAATTCATGGCTACCTAAGGGCTTCTGTCCACTGCTGCAGCTCTTTTATCAGGCAAACCCTGGTAACCTGGCTGCAGGATCAGGAGAAGGGGTGGCGTCCCATCCTGTTTGGATACTCTGCCCAATGGAGGTCCTTGTCAATTGGTGGTCATCCGTCATACGAACTGCCTCGATCTCACAGTCACAGCCCCTCCACATTCCTCTCTCTCTGACCTACCTGACTAGCAAAACTCCTGTGACTCGGTCGAATCTGGTCTCCACTGCTGGTGTTTTGTGGCAGACTGTTGCTCATGCAGCGACTGGATGGCTGCCAGCCTCTCTGCTTGTCTAGCTAATCTCAAAGGTGGGGCAGCTGCCGAACTGAGAGAAGATGCCTCTACATTGGCCAGATAGCCAGACCACTCTGGCCCTGAGGGCATGGGCTCATAGCTGACTTTTCAATCGGACAGGAGGGCAACAGTCTCCATGAAAGGATCTGACTAGGATGTGGGCGTCACTGGAAAATCCAGCATTTCGAGATTGCCTACAGTGTGGAAACAGGCTGTTCGGCCCAATAAGTCCACCCTGACCCTCTGAAGAGTAACCCACCCAGACCCATTCCCCTACCCAATACTCTACATTTACCCCTAACCTACACATCCCTGAACACTTTCAGCAATTTAGCCTGGCCAGTTTACCTAACCTACACATCTTTGCGTTTTGGGAGGAAACTGGAGCACTCAGAGGAAACCCACACAGACATGGGGAGAATGTGCAAACTCCACGCAGACAGTCGCCCAAGGCTGGAATTAAACCCAGGTCCCTGGCGCTATGAGGCAGCAGCACTAACCACTGAGTCACTGTGATGCCCACAGTATAACACTTATTGTCCATGCCTTGAAACAGTGTTGATGAGCTGCCTTTGTGGCCTGCCACACCATCTCACAGAAAGTATCAATTCAATCACATCCAAGCTCATTGAGATTCACAACCTGGAAAGAGGCCTTCCTGCCAATTGCAACTAAGATAGCCATCAAGCTATCTTCTCCAGCATTTGGTACATAGCCTTGTATATTGTAATGTTTCAAGTGTTCATCTAAATGCTTTTAAACATTGTGGTGATTCCTGCCTCTCTGCCTTTTGGGCAGTGAGTCCCAGATAGGCCCCATCTACCAGATGAGAAGTCTTTTCCTTAAATCTCCTCTCATCATCTTCCCCTGTATTCAAATCTATGGTCCCTGGTTAGTGACCTCTCCACTAAGGGGGAAAGTTTCCTCCTGTTCCTATCTCTTCATAACTTTGTACACCAGTGCTCCCTCAGACTTCTCTGCTTTAAGGAAAAACAAGCCCAGTCTACTCAGTCCCTCTTTATGACTGAAGTGCTTCAGCCCAGGCAACATTCCCTAATGCAATCACATCCTTCCCACTGTATAGCAACCAGAACTGTAGATAGTTCTCCAACTGTGGCTGAGCTAATGTTATATACAGCTCCACCATAACCTTATATTCAAGTATCAACTTATAAAGACTAGTCATACTTCTGTGGATTTCTATCAGTGAAGAGCATTTGTAAACTCAGTGGATTTTACCAAAAAAAACCTTCAGGATCCCCAGTGCGTACACATTCTTTTTAAAAACTCAAAACTTATCTACTTCAGTTCATAAACTCCGACAATAATATTTGAACTCTCGTCTCTCAATTATTATTCCACCACTCTGGATATCTAGCCAGTGACATAACCAGTAAGCACTGTAGCCATGTGAAGAACGAAATGTGATATCCAGTTATCACGTTTCTGTGCATTTAAACCTGTTTGCCAACTCTGGCTTTATTTATTGTTGGAGGAGAGCCAGAAAAAGGGGACCAAATTTCAGCAAGATGATTACGCAGACAAATCCTACAGTGGCCCATTCGACCTGACTGTCAATACAGTTAGAAGATTCTGACAAATGAAGTTTCCATATTAAGATTCAAAGCACCTTATTTCAGAAAGTGTAGTTTTCCGATTCACTAACCATCAAGTTCCCTTCTGCCAACTGGATCAATTTAAAGTTATTCCTTCCAAGCTCCATTAGCTGCTGCTGTCCAGTATATCACAACAAGATATTCAGCAAATCAGCTACTCTCTTGATCACCCTCAAGCATAAAAATTGCTTTCAGGAGAAGCTAATAGTGCTCCTGCATATTTGAAGAACAGGACTTGGAAGAAAATGTTTGTTTTTATTAATGGTGGAAGATTTCGGTTCAGGCTTCAAAGTCATGAATTATGCTGTTGACATGACTGCTGGATTTTCAATCTTATTGCAGGGCATTGGTATATTCATTGTATAACACAAATAGTCCAAGAATATCCTTACAATTGATAAGTAACAAGACACTTGCCCAGTGTTGCTGATGTTTATGCTGATATATGTAAAAGAAAAATTATACATATAACCAGCTGCATACCACCAAACGTATCAAAGCATTCAAGGTTAGTAAGGTTTTCTGAAGTGTGGTAATTGCTGTAACACAGGAAATATAACAGTTATAAACACACAGCAAACCCCAAAAAGAACACTGACAACAATCCGATAATCTGTTGTATATGATGTTGACTGAGGGATAAATTTTGGCCAGGACACTGAAGATAACTCAAATGATCATCTTCAAAATATTGCCATGGGATCTTTTGCATCCATTAACACAGGTATGTAGTTTCACATCTCATCTGAAAATCATTGGACAGCAGTTCCAAAATACAGCATTTCCCGCACTGAAGTGTCAGCCTTGTTTTTGTATTTGGACAGTGGGACTTGAAACCCCTAACTTCTGAAGCCCACCTTAATGAGGATCCACTGCCTTAAATGGAGGTCATGGGCTCCCATCTCTGAGACCTTCCTCTGCCTGGCTTTAACCTGATGGGTGATCAGATAGGCAGAACCATTTTCAGACCCTCACTCTCCTTTTTGCTGGTTAAACAGCTGCTCAGATAACTGGACAAGCTGAGGTAAGGCTGAACAGCAAAGCTATTAGTGAAGTAGCAGTAACAACAATACATTGCACATATCAAACTTTTCAAATAGGAAAGTATTCTAAGGTACTTTGCAAGTACTTAGTTAGAAATAATTTGCCATCAAACTAAAGGTGCAATGTGGAAGTTGCCATATCTGTTGTGCATCTAGACAATTTAGCAACCTCTCAGTTTCGATTTTAAAAAGAGTATAGCTAAGAATGTCATAAATCACCATCAAACCTCTGCATTTAAAGATCAGTTCATCACTTAAACCAGTACATATAGTCCATTGTTCATGTACATGCAAAGTGATACAATTGCTATGTGACATTACATCACATATTGGAAAACGTGTACAGACAAATAATTTGAGAAAAGAACATATTCCATTACAGATCTAAATATTTATGTAATCTCTCCAACAGAGGTCGGTATAGCTGAATACATGATCCTGAAGCTGGGTCAACACAGATTAAAAACCAAGATCTTTGATGATCACATTGTCAGACAGATCCTCATTTGAGTCGGGAGTGTGGCACAGCAGGTCAGGCAGCATCCAAGGAGCAGACGGAGAATCAATGTTTCGGGCATAAGCCTTTCATCAAGAATGCCTGAAACAGCAATTCTGTGCTCCTCAGATGCTGCCTGACCTGCTGTGCTTTTTCCAACGTGACACTCTCGACTCTGATCTCCAGCATCTGCAGTCCTCACTTTCTCCTAGATCCTTATACGACCTTTTGGTCAAAACTGTTATGAGCTCCATGAATATGGCAACAGCAACTTGCAATTAAAAATGTAACTTTGGCACAGCAATATGCTCCAAAACATTTCAAGAAAACTTTGATGTTAAACCACATGAAGGAGATTTTAGGAAAACTGACCAAAAACATGGCTAAACAGATGTCTTTCAGGGAACACTTTAAACATACACAGGTAGGTAGAGAGGTGGATATATTTAGAGAGGGAAATTTCAAGATTAGAGCCCAGGAGGTCAAAAACATGGTTGCCAGTCATGGAATGACTTGAAAAGACATGTGAGAGTTTAAATTATGCTGAACCAGAAACAAATACAAGCTCATGGACACTAACTGAACAACACTCTGTGAATTCAGGAAATGGCAGCAGAGCTTTGGAACTGCACTATCTGTAATTTAAGCTGCATCTCAGAAGACTATAAATTATTGATATGTTTGGAAAAGTGTGTTAACAAATCTAATGACAGAGATAAAGACTGTTGTCTGAGAGACAACCTCAGAAGTATTCTGGTGATACTGGAATGGAAAACCTTGCTCAGCCAGGTTTGGGAGCTCTCGGTATATTTTGCAGGGCTTAGTCCGAGGGTATTCAGGAAGTAGCAAGTCCAAAACAGAGTAATTCCGGCCTGTGGAATTAGTGATAACCTTTATGGATCTTTCATGCTACAATCATCCTGGATTCATTTTTTCTCATGAGAAAAACCGGGCTCCTACTCAACTTCAGTTCAATACACAGAGCACAGCACTGCTGTTACTGGTTCACTCTTATTCTTTCAGTGAAGCAGTGGAACAAGTCTCAACGTGGATGCTTTTCCTTTTTGTGAATAGTCATTAATTACTTAGCAGAGATCACTGGTATTTATCTGGCACGCTGTAGCGATCAACACTAAAATAATTTTTAATTAGATTTTTGCAAAGTCTTCTGGTTCTTATAAGTTAGAAATAATTACATTTCAGACTGAACATGCTGCAGCCTCACCAAGTGTACTTCCTTCAGCTGCCCACACATGAACTGATCCATTGTTACTTGACACATCACCACAGTTTGACACTGAAACTGGCATCCTAGGATATATATATATATATATATATATATAATTCATAAAACAATTAGTTCTTGTTTATTCACAAATGATATTACAGCAATATTATAAATTTCATTCAGTAGGAGCTTCCTGATGATTGAAATGAAGACTTTGTTTTTGTGCACCGATTGCCATTATCATGACTGAGATTGGAGCAGCGCACTTCTTCATTTTAATCCTCCGCTTCCACTGGTGATAGCAAAACAGCTTCTTCCCCGCTGTCATCCGACTTATGAACGGACCTCTCATATATTAGAGTTGATCTTTCTCTTCACCATCTCTGTAGCTGTAGCACTATATTCTGCATGCTGTTTTATTTTGACTCTGTGAGTCTATTCTGATGTACTTATGTAAGGTATGTCTGGTCAGTTCACAAAACAATACTTTTCACTGTATCTCAGTATATGTCACAATAACAAAATCAAATTAAATCAAATCAAATGATACATTGAACCAGAGTATTGATTTGGCCAATGATGTATGTTTTAGCTACTATTTTGTTTAATATTAGCAACAATTCAGCCAAACTAACATTGATAAAAATCTGGTTTAGACTGTCCAAAGGCAGATACTGCTTACATTCTCACATCCCAAACTTAACATGAGGCAAAGATAATGTGTGGCACAGAGCCACGGACCTGGATTCAATTCCAGCCTCAGGCGATTGTCTGTGTGCAGTTTGCACATTCTCCCTGTGTCTGCAAGGGTTTCCTCCATGTGCTCCAGTTTCCTCCCACAGTCCAAAGATGTGCAGGTTAAGTGAATTGGCCATGTTAAATTGCCCGTAGTGTAGTCTGGGGTAAATAAAGAGTGGGGGAATGGTTCTAGGTGGGTTACTTTTCAGAGGGTCAGTGTGGACTTCATGGGCCAAAGGCCTGTTTCCACACTGTAGGGATTCTAATTCTAATTCTAAAATATGAACAACAGATAGAACAACCCACAGAAAACATCAAAGAGCAAATGTGATCAAATAGCTCCTGCAGAATTTCAACCAATCACTCCCCACCAACCCTCATAGTTATTAGTGACACTGTAGGTTACCAAATCTCTCTATAACTTCACTTTCCATGACCTGGCCGTGAAATTTCCACAAAAGCCAATCCATTCTGGAATGTCTGACTACCTCTATTTTCTTATTCTTGAACTACACTCCCCTGGATTCTTGAGAACTGCATTCCACTGCAAGCAATCTTAGTTTTCTAACTTTCAAATGTCCCACAGCTTCAGCAGATGTTTGGGGTGGAGAATTCCACATTCCACACTCATTTACGTTCACAAAAATGAATTGGCACATATCTTGAAATTACATTTTCTGTATATTTGTGACTAGGTCTTTGAAAAATATGCACAATTTACAAAGAAAATCAATCTTCACCATAATGGAATATTAAACACAGAAACATTACACAGATTAGCTATTGAGAAATGAATAGCTCGCTGTTCTGCATTTATATTGCTTTGATGATACCCAGTTAATCTGTTTGGCAAACATCCTTACAGCTTCATTACTTTGTAGAAATCAGCTTCTATGCACCTGATTTCATATACGACCAGCTAATCAGAGGAAACTTAAAGCTCAAAAAAATGCATTAAAGAGAAAATAAAAAGTCCTAATGATAGATGTCTATTTACATCAGTTTCCATTTCAAACGTGCCTTGGTGCTTTGCTGAATAAATTATTTTTTGAAGTATGGTGTAACACAGACATGTGTGACAAATTTCCTAAAAGCAACTAGAAGATGAAGGACTAAATCATGAGTTGCAGATAGTATTAGTCAAAGAAGAAACAAAATCAGAAATTGCTGGCGACACTCGGCAGGTGTGTGAGTATCTGAGAGAAGAAAGCAGAATGCTTTCATATCAGTGAATGTTTCTTTTCCCTCAGATGTTGACAGACCTGCTGAGTTTTGCCAGCAATTTGTTTGTGTTGCAGATCTCCAGCATCCGCAGTTCTCTGTTTTATTGTCATTGAGGGAAGGATCTTATGGGGGAACATAAAGAAAATGCAAATAGTGCTTTGGAATTTAGTGTCCGACTGGATGATCAGAATTTGAAGACTGGTGGAATCTGTTTACTGGTGGATAGACACACAGATGTTAAGATGAGCTTTTCAGCTATTTTTTCTTCCTATGAACCAGTTACCAGCAATTTTCTTCCTCCATCTGTAAGAATAGGAAAGTTACACTATCGTAACTCATGGCTATCAGATCGTTGATGATGTAAATCCTATGTATTGACAAGTTAATGTACACAATTATTGCCATATGTGATAACAATATGATAGCTACTTTTACAATGTCCCATTTTCATTGAGAAAGCAAGCTGACATTACAATAGTGATTACATGTTATAAGTGTCTCATTGACTGCAAAGCCTGTTGAGGTGCCTGGTTGTGAAGGATATTGCACAGATACAAACGTTTCTTTCCTTCAGTTTTAGTGCAGTCAATGGGTTGGTTTATGTTGTTTCCCAAATGTATTTCCCAAATGCTCTCAATATTTATAGTAGCATTCTTTTTTGTCTCATTTCTATGTAACTCTATTCAGAATTTTTGAATTCTTTGCAAATTTACACAGTGGTTAGCACTGCTGCCTCATAGCACCAGAGACTGGGATTCAGTTCCAGCCTCGAGCAACTATCTGCGTGCAATTTGCACATTCTCCTTGTGTTTGCGTTGGTTTCCTCTGGGTGTACTGGTTTCCTCCCACAGTCCAAAGATGCATTGCTGAGGAGGATTGGCTATGCTAAAGTGCCCATTGTGTTCAAGGATGAGCAAGCAAAGTGGATTAACCATGCGAAATGCAGGGTTACAGGGATAAAATGGTGGGGGGGGGGGGGGGAGTGGGACTGGGTTAGGTGCTCTTCAGAGGGTCAGTCTGGAATCGATGGGCCAAATGGCCTACTTTGCCTGATATCAAAGTAGCAAAGAAAAATTAATATTAAAAGTATGGGGCACAATGATTTGCACGGCTGTCTCACAGCATCAGGGACCTGAGTTCGATTCCAGCTTGGGTGACTGTCTATGTGTAGCTTACACATTCTTCTGCGTCTGTGTGGATGCTTTGATCTCTTTGCAGTGTACAAAGATGTGTGGGTTAGGTGGATTGACCGTGCTAAATTGTCCCATAGTAAGCAGGGTACGTGGATTATTCTTGGGAAATGTAGAGTCACGGGGATAAGGCAGGGGGGCTCGTTGTAAATATGATGCTCTTCAGAGGGTCAGTGCATACTTGATGGGCTGAATAGCCTCTTTCCTCACTGAGAGATCCCATGAAGTATATGGATGATTTAATTGAGTTTTGGACATGTTGCTCGAGTTTAATTTTTTATTCCTTTCTACAAAGTACTGTGGAGGTGTGATAATACCTTGGTGAATAAACATCACCACTTCAAATTTATTTTTATTAGTGTTTTGTCAGCATACATAATTAATATTGCAATATCGGCTTTGCAGAAAGTTTTCATTTGGGATTCAATAGTTTCAGTGTCCTGCCTAATTATTCCACGGCAGTCATATTTCAGTTTTATGTGAAATGATGTCCTGTGAATAAACTGTGTCACTGCCAACAAAGCCACTAGGCAGCAGGAGATGTTGTTTGAATAGTGTGAGTCAGACAGCTCTGTGCAATTTTCCCATCTGTAGAGGCAGGTGTCACAATCAAGACTCACAATCTCACCTGTGGCTCAGAAAAAAAGCTATGTGAAAAGTAATGGAACATTGGCACATAAAATTTCCTGAACACATGCAGCAATAACTCAATTCCTTTAGAGTTCCTGTGTCAAAATCCTCCCTAATAGCATTGTGAATGCACCTACAGCAAATGGACAGCAGTGGTTTGAAAAGACAGTTCACCAACACCCTCTCAAGGACAACTAGGGATGGGCAATAAATGGTGATCCTGCCAGCGAAGCACATTAATCCTGAATGAATTTTTAAAAGTAACTTGAGGGTTTGAGCAAAAGATCACAAGATAATTACAGTGGAAAAACTGCTTTTTACTCACTTTTGTTAATCCATTCAGACCAACCCTGACATGATTCCATTCTATGATCATGGCAGGTGGTGAAATTTAAGCTTCATGACTGAAGTCTGGAATTAAAAGGCACATCTCAATAATGGTGACCAGGAAACCTATTATTGACTGTTGTAAAAACACTTCTGGTTCACTAATGTTCTTTAGAGAAAAAAATCATTAAATTTATCTTGGTCAACATGTGGGTCCAGACCGACAGCAATTATGTTCACTTTAACTGGCCCTGAAATACACTGTTAATTTGAAATTTGATTTTGATGTACTGTTGTCACATGTGTTGAGATACAGTGAAAACTGTTGTTTTGCATGCTGTGCCGGCAGATCGTACCTATGAAGTGCATTGGGATAGCAGAATACAGTGTTACAGCTTCAGGGAAGATGTAGAGAGAGAGAGATCAACATTAACTAAAAGTAAGTGTGGAAGAACAACAACTTGCTGGCCTTACCAGCAATGTGCATAACCCATGACAGATTAAGAACAAATATCTTCGGATCACCACCTCCAGTTGTAGATTCCATCATGTAGAATTAAATGAGTCTTTTATTGTGTGATTTATTCATTAGCAGAAGATAACAATTCTAGAGATGTGGACCTTACCATTTAGTACTGCAATCAAACCACTTTAACAGAGTTATGTCTTTGATTATAATATGTTGACATAGAAAGCTTAGGATATGGTACTGTTGAAAAATATTATGTGGTTGCTTCCTCTGTGCACCTATTATATATTGGTTCAAGAGCTGAGGATGGCAATGGAGTTGATTAGTAAGATAACTAGCTGTAGTTCCTCAAGAAATGCATAATTATAAATCTTGAGAGGCGCCACTCCACATCAATCATTTGGCAGGATAAGGAGGCAGGCTTCTGTGGACTACCACAGCCAGTACCAGGACTGAAACCATGCTAAAGATGGAAATGCAATGGAAGCCATTAAAAGAAGGTTTATCAAAGTAACATCTGAAAGCTAAAAATCACACAACACCAGGTTATAGTTCAACAGCTTAATTTGGAATCATTAGTTTTCGAAGCACTGCTTCTTTGCAGCACTCTGAAAGGTAGTGCTTCCAAATAAACCTGTTGGACTAGAACCTTGTGTTGTGTGACTCCCTTTGTCCACCCCCGTCTAACATCAGCACCTCCAAATCATAACATCTGATTGCCCAAGGATGAGCAGGCAAAGTGGTTTGCTTTATGAAGAAAGGCCAGACAGGCTAAGTTTGTATACATCGGAGTACAGTAACTATATTGAAAGTGACTGTATTGAAATACAAGATCCTGAAGGGGGCTTGACAGGGTAGATGTGAAGATATTTCCACTTATGGGCAAATCTACACTTACAAGGCACTGTTGAAAATCTGTGACACCCATTTGAAACAGAGATGAGTTTTTTTTCTTTTCAGAGAGTCAAAAGTGTTTGGAATTCTTCCTGAAAAGTTGGTGGAAGTAGAATCAAAGAACAAAGAGCAAAGAAAATATCAGCACAGGAACAGGCCGTTTGGCCCTCCAAGCCTGCAGCAAACCAGATTCTTTATCTAAAACTTTCTAAGGGCCTGCATCCCTCTGCTCACTGCCCATTCACATATCTGTCTAGATACATCTTAAATAATGCAACCGTGCCTGCCTCTACCATCTTCCAGGCACCCACCACCCTCTGCATAAAGAACTTTCCACACATATCTCCCTTAAACTTTTCTCCTCACCTTGAACTCATGACCCCGAGTAATTCAGTCCCCTACTCTGGGAAAAAGCTTTGTGCTACCCACTCTATCTATATCTCTCATGATTTTGTAGGCCGCAATCAGGTCCCCCCTCAACCTTCATCTTTCTAATGAAAATAATCCTAACCTACTCAACCTCTCTTTATAGCTAGCACCCTCCATACCAGGCAACATCCTGGTGAACCTCCTCTGCACCCTCTCCTAAGCATCTACATCCTTTTGATAATATGGCGACCAGAACTCTATGCAGTATTCCAAATGTGGCTGAACCAAAGTCCAATACAACTGTAACATGAGCTGCCAACTCTTGTACTTAATACCCCTTCCAATGAAGGAAAGCATGCCGTATGTCTTCTTGACCACTCTATTGACCTGCATTGCCACTTTCAGGGAATAATGGACCTGAACACTCAAATCTCTCTGTACATCAATTTTCCCCAGGGCTTTTCCATTTACGGTCTAATTTCCTCTTGAATTGGATCTTAGAAAATGCATTACCTCACACTTGCCCGGATTGAACTACATCTGCTATTTCTCCGCCCAACCTGCCAATCTATCTAGATTCTGCTGCATTCTCTGACAATCCCCTTCACTATCTGCTCCTCCATCAATCTTAGTGTCATCTGCTAATCAGACTAGTTATACCATCCTCCAGATCATTTACGTATATCATAAACAACAGTGGTCCCAACACAGATCCCTGTGGAACTCCACTGGTCACAGGTCTCCATTTTGAGAAACTCCCTTCCATTACTTGAATATTTTTCAGCCTGAGTTCGCTCACTCAGTGTTAAGCAAGGAGTGTGTAAATGAAGCTGGGGGGTAGGTTTGAGGTATTCGGTTGACAGGTTATCAGGGATATGCAATAATGTGGATCAGTGAAGCATGCTTGAAGAGGTGAATGACTTACTTCTGCTCCTTGTTTGTATGCTTATCTGAAGGAGCAAAGCAAGGAAGGCTGAGGTCAGGTTGAAGGAAGCTCATGTGATGTATAAATAATGGAATAGACCAACTCGGCCAAAAGTCTTGTACTGTACATTCATTATAATTCTCTGCTTCTGCAAAGTCCATTACATCTGTTTCTCTGCTTCTCATCAATGAAACACAATGATAATGGCAAAAACCAGGATTCCGCCAACCGGTAGGGAAGAAGGGGGAGAACTATATTAGAATGGGAGAAATATACATATTATGTCCAATTTACTTTCCAGATAATTTTCAGACATGAATAAGCAGCAGGCAGAATAGAAAAGAATATAAGTAGACAGCTGCAAAACTAGCACTGGAAAGTATGGAAAATCACCTGCATTCTATTGCAGACCTTTAGCTAGAATCAATCAAGTTGGGCAGATCAAGTAAAATTAAGAAACCAGTCAGCCAGAATCTATTCAGCAGAACTTAGAAGTTATTGAGCTGTGTGCTCTAAAACAGTTAGCATTAGCCAAGGTAAAAATGCTGAGACAGCAATTTTATTTGAACATTGTGGGTCGGCTCATAAATTCTACAAACTAATGACTAATTAAAGTTCATTGAGATTTTCAAGATTGGGACATTTTACAAGTTAGATACAGTCCTCTACCTCGAAAAATAACTCAGACAAACTTTTTTCCTCTCCTCTGTTTTCGAAATCAAAAAGCCAGGCAAATAATCTTTGCCTGGCTTTTACCAATGCATCCTCTTTTAGTGGCCTACAAGTAGACAAGGGATGCCTCCAGTAGTTGACAAACTCTTTTTTAAATCTTTCTTTTACCTTTCTTTCACCTGTTAAATTCCTCAATCAGACTGACAGAGATTTGGAATTTATGCAATGGAAAACATCGGGTGAAAATCTCTTGACAGAGGTGACGGGTGATGTTCTGTTACCCATGATGCTGTTCCAACATTACCTCCTGTTAATGCATCCTTAGTAACAAGGAAACATAATAAGGGAGGTTGGCAATAGCTTAAAAATGCAATCCTCTGCACACAAGCAATGCAATAATTTTATCACAATGTGCAGCAATGGGGTCCACAGCTACGTATATTAACAACATTAGATGAGTGAGCACACACATAATTGCTCACAGAAAAATACCATTGGCACTGCATAAACTTTCAATTCATGTCACAGCACACCACTAATTTGAATATGGTTTGAAATTGGTCAGCAGTAAATAAGAACATTTTATTGGTACATTTCACACTGATAGTCATAATGTTTGGTCTGCGCATCTGCTCTTGCATTTGATTTCTCCACCCACTCAGAAACAGAGCAAAATTCAAGGCACATTCCTTTAGGGAGAAGCATTAC
This sequence comes from Chiloscyllium plagiosum, assembly GCF_004010195.1. NCBI lineage: Eukaryota > Metazoa > Chordata > Chondrichthyes > Orectolobiformes > Hemiscylliidae > Chiloscyllium > Chiloscyllium plagiosum. The sequence continues at coordinate 21,860,133 of NC_057715.1, forward strand.
TTTCAGGAACTGTAAATATTAAAGATGAAAAAGAAGAGAATGGCATCAAGAGAAATAGTGATTGAATTCTCATACCCAGAAGGTATTGATTCAGGTGGTTAATAGTGAATTTACATAACATGTCCTCAGTTGGTAATAACACAAAAAGGTTGGATCTGCAAGTCACTGACATTGAACAAGGTCTAGATTATTTTGCCAACCTTTTCCAATTAAATATTCATGCCATGAGGACACTAACAGAATAACTTATGAACAATAGGAAAAAGAAGTTAGCAAGAAACAACAAGTGAATACTAATGAATGCAGATCCTGGGATGAATGTGTGAAAAAAAAAGACAAAACAAATTAGGAAAATTTTGAGAGCATTAAAGTAAGTATCAGGGAAGTGACCAAAATGGTCTGATCATCTGGCGCAATCAAAGAGGAAACATCTCAAGAAAGATGGGATTACCATGATAGAGAACAGGGAGACCTAAGACAGATGGAAAGATAATGTGCCAAATGTCTTAAATGCAGTGTGATTGAAATAAGAATGGATATCCTTCAGGAGGAGATGAAGAAGGGAAATCATCCAGCATCAACACCAACTCAGAGAGGAGAGGAAAAGTAGGAAAGGAATGTTAGAATTGTATAGTCCAGAAAAGGACTATTCTGACCATTGTGCCATTCTGAAAGAATTGACCAGTGACTTTCACTCTCCAGTTCCTTCCCCATAGCTTTATAAATTGCTCATTTTAAAAAAATTCATTCAGAGAATGTGGACTTTGCTGGCAAACATTGATTGTCCATTGTCAATTGCGTTCAGGAAGATGGTGCTTTCTTGAACCTTTCTTGCCAGCCACAATGCAGTTAAAGAGGGCCCTTGAGGACTTTGACCCAGTGACACTGAAATAATAGTGATAGATTTCCAAGTCAGGATGGTGAATGGTTTGAAGAGGAACAAATAAGTGATGATGTTTCCAAGTACCTGCTGCTCTTATTCATCTAGATGGTGGTAATTGTGGGTTAGGAGTTGCCATCTGAGAAGCCTTAGTGAATTTCTGCTGTGCATCTTGTATATAATACCACACTGCTATTTGAACACTGAAGCAGGAAGTGAATGTTTGTCGGTCTGACGCAAATCATGTAGGATTCTTTGTCCTGGATGGTGTCAAGCTTCTTGAGTGTTGTTGGAGCTGCATTCATCCAGGCATGTGAGTAATATTCCTTCAGTCCCTGACTTATATCTCCTGAATGGTCGACAGGCTTTGGGTCTCTGGAGATGAGAGACTTACTGCAGGGTTCTAAGTCTCTGACTTTCTCTTGTTGCCATAATATTTATATAGCTGGTCCAGTTCAATTTCTGGTCAATGGTAGCCTCCCAGGATGTTGATAATGGGGCAGTGATGGTTATACCATTGAATGTCAAGGGGTGATGGGTAAATTCTGTCTTCTTGGGGATGGTATTTGCCTGGTACGTGTGTGGCTAAACTGTTTCAGCACAAGCTTATACATTATCTGGGTTTGGTTGCATTAGGACATGAATTGCTTCGGTGTTTGAGGACTCACAAATAGATCTGATCATTGTGCAAGCATCAGGAAACATCCCTCTGACCTTATGATGGAGGGAAGGTCATTGATGAAACAGGTGAAGATGGTTGAGCCTTGGACACTCCCCAGAGGAACTCCTGCAGTTATGCGCTGGAGCTGAGATGGCTAACCTCCAAAAACAACAACACTCTTTGTGATGAAAGAGAGTTTCTCCCCAATTCTCATTGATTCCAGCTTTGCTAGGATTGCTGTCGGTATTTGATATTTAGGGCTGTCACTCTCAGTTCATTACTTGGATTCAGCTGTTACATATGGATTTGAATCAAGGCTGTAATGTGTCAGCAGCTGAGTGACTCTCACGGAACCCAACCCAAGTTGATGACCTCTTTCTTCATATTTTAATCAAGAATGGATTGGTGACAGAGTAATTGCTCAGATTGGATTTGTCCTGTTTCTCCTGTACAGGACATACCTGGGAAATTTCCAACATTGTTGAGTAGATGTCAGTGTTGTACTTGTACAGGAATAGCTTGGCTAAGGGTAGAATTGGTTCTGGAGCACAAGTCTTCAGTGCTACTGCCAGAATGTTGTTGGGATCCATTACTTTTGTAGTATGTGCCTTCAGCCATTTCTTAACGTCGTATAGAACCAAGTTTGCTGAAGACTGGCAGCTGTGATGCTGCAGACCTTAGGAAGAGGCCAGGATGGATTATCCACTTGGCACTTTGGGTGAAGATTGTTGTTTATTCCTTGTTGTAGTTTACATTTATAAAGAGAGGCTTGAAAAATTGGCTTTTTCATTTACCTCTTGAGAAAATATTAAAGGAGATTTTCAAGATTCGGAGGATTTAAAAGTATAAGTACTTAAGGACTGTATCCACTGTATGACTAATGTTGTAACAGATGTATAGACTGACAATTATAATTCCATCGGGTGAAAGGGAAAGTCAGCACAGATATTTAGACACAGGGAACTGAAATAAAGAATGCTTTACAACAAGAATTTATTGAGTGGAGCTTACAACATTGTTTAGGAGGGAATGGATGGGGAATTGAAAATAAAAGAGTGATACAAAATATGGTGCAACTATGAAGGACTGAATGGCGTCTGTCTCTTCCATGAGCTGAAGATTATATGTAAATGCCCAAAATCTATATGTGGTCATGCTAATCATTTTCCCTATCAACTCCTGTCTTATCCCCAAAAGAGACCACTTTTCAATGAATGTCTCAGATGGCACACATTAATTAAATATAGTTCCTGCCGTGCTTAAAGCAATGGCCTGGATTATGCTTACCTGCATCACTATTCCCTTGTACTAAAGGGAAGTTAATATATATTTAGAAATAAATCAAATGTCAATATATTTAACAATGCTGCAAACATAGCATAAAAATGTACATTACTATTTTGCAGCAGTTTTATAAGGCAGTTTGCCAAAAAAAAATCATTTTCTTCATTTTGTATTTACTTCAAAAATATACAATCAGAAAAGACATACTTCCAACAAAGAAACTAACTCGGCAAATTGCTGTAACCCAAAAGTTCTTAGAAAAGGACTGGAAGACTCCCTGATGTAGCTTTGCACTGCTCATTGATACAAATCACTCTTTCAGTGCCTTAAAAGCAACTTCTATTCAAATGTTTACACATAAAATTTGAGGTAATTAACACTTGGACATTTCTGCCTTAGTTTCAAAGTAAAGATGATACATTCTCCCCATGTCTGTTCAAGTTCCACTGGGTGCTCCAGCTTCCTCCTCCAAAGATGTTCAAGTTAGGTCGACTGGCCATGCTAAATTGTCCACAGTGTATAGAGATGTACAGGTTAGGTGGATTAGTCATGGTAAGTGAGGAGTTATGGGAATAAGGGAGGAGGCTGGGATCTGGCATGGATATTCTTTGGAGGGTTGGTGTCGACTTAATGAGCTCTTTCTGCATTGTAGGGATTTTATGAAACACAGACCAAGTGACTGCTTTAGGGAACATTTACTTTCAGTCCATAAAAATGACCACAAACTTCCAGTTACCTGTCACTTTAACACACATGCTGTTCCCTGACCAACTTCTCTGTCTCAGGCTTGATGCAGTGCTCCAGCAAGGCTCAGTGTAAACTGGAGCAACAGCATCTCATTTTCTGCTTGGGGATCCTGACCCTTCAGGACTCAATCTCGAGTTCAATAATTTTAGAAGTGGAATACCTCATTTTATGTCCTTTACCCACTCCCACACCCCAGGCCCTATCATTGCATGAGCTCCTTTCAGCACAGCTACCGCATGCTTGCCTACTTATGGTCTCCATCATCAGCTTTTCTCCTTCCCTGACTTACTATTAGCCAAAACTATTGCTTTGTCTGCCTAACTGTCTTTCTTTCCCTCTGGGCTCTGTTTCCACCTATCCACTCACTCCTTCTCCACCCCAATTTTGTCTTTAGCATATACGCCCCCTCCACCTCGCTGCTATCAGTTCTGAAGGAAGGTCACCGGACCCAAAATATTATCTCCTCTTTCTCTCCACTGATGCTGCTAGACCTTCCGAGCTTTTCCAGCAACTTCTGTTTCTGATTTCCAGCATCTGCACTTCCTTAGTTTCCTTGATTATCTTCATATTGCATATTAGAGCTGCTTTGCATGTGTGACTGGAATACACATTTTAAAAAAAACACACTAGTTATGATTTTCATAAATATTTTGGAGTGTTGGGCCAGGAACTTTATCAGATGTCCCTTAACAGATTCAGAACACAGCATGGAACAAGAGATAAAGGGTGGATTATTATTCTGCCTCAGTCTTTAACTCAAACTCAAAGCAAGGATTCATGCTACAACATTCCAGAGCAAAGGTTATACATTTATCTTCAACTAATGAGCTGAGAATAAGCAATCTGTTCACACTCTGCTCATATAATCTTGATGCAAGTCTGTTGAGGGGTTTCATCATTCTTCTGCACACCCAATTGTAACAAGCCAGAGTTAGTCATTTCAGCAAGACCTCCATCACTGCTCAGCAGATCCAGCTGAATGCTTTGCTTTTCGTTCATTCGAAAATCAATCAGCTTTGTGCAACTAAATATGAAATCAGCTGAGAAATGCTATAGTACAAAGCCGAGTAGTGCTTGTGACAAAGACAATCTTAAGACAGGTGAGACACATCAATAACATAATGCACCCTGATTCCAATTGTTCAGAAGGCGATGTGTTTAGCCCGTTTGTTTTTCAGAGCAGCAGTGTATTTCTTAGTAGGCTACCATTTGCAAGCAGCCAATTTCAAAACTGGCTGCTGATCCATGATGCCACATAAATGCTTTCGTTGGAATGAAAACCAAGAGTGGAGAAGAAAGGTGAATTAATTTATAAAGAAAGTTCAAACAGAAATAGATCTTCAACATTTATTTTGCTGTGCTCTGACAGTCAAATGATTCAAGCATTCAGATGCTAGGTCCTTTTCTTTTTCCAACCAAATGCAGAATGGAAGATTAAATTATATCAAATCACCCAAGAGCCATTAACAGCTGTCAGCTCTCAAAGCATCTACTATGACTAACGGGCTACAAAAGTTGCAAATGTTGAAGTAGAATTATTTTTATAGTGCACTATCTTTGACCTTATTTTACTCTAAATCAAATCCCAGCCTTGATTTACAGGCATCTTAAGTTGAGTCGCCTTTTATAGATGTTAAAATATTTTCCCTCATTGGTCCTAATGTCAAAAAGAAAACACCCTACTTTAACTTTAAACTTTCTTTGCTCATTATAAGACATTAATTATGTGCTCCACTATCAGATAAATACCCCATCAACTTTGAAGCTAAAAATTAATGATAAGAATTAAAGAATTTTCTGCATTTCACATCAGACTATTTTTGTAAAACAAATGAGGACTTTAATTATGTGCTCCACTATCAGATAAATACCCCATCAACTTTGATTAAAAGAGATACAATGTGAATCACGACTGGCCACAAATTGCAGCACTCTGTCATTAGTATCATGCAAGCAGGTACTCACTTAAGAGTCATAGAGTCAGAGAGATGTACAGCATGGAAGCAGACTCTTCAGTCCAACTCATCCATGCCGACTAGATATCCCAATCCAATCTAATCCTATTTGCCAGCAATTGGCCCATATCCCTCTAAACCTTTCTTATTCATATACCCATCCAGATGACTTTTAAATGTTGCAATTGTACTAGCCTCCGCCACTTCCTCTGGCAGCTCCTCCCATACATGCACCACCCTCTGCATGAAAACGTTACCCCTTAGGTCCCTTTTATATCTTTCCCCTCTCACCTAAACCTATGCCCTCCAGTTCTAGACTCTCCCACCCCAAGGAAAAGACCTTGTCTATTTATCCTATCCATGCCCCTCATGATTTTATAAACCTCTATGAGATCACCCCTCAGCTTTTAACACTCCAGGGAAAACAGTCCCAACCTATTCAACGTTCTCCTTATAGCTCAAATCCTCCAACCCTGGCAACATCCTTGTAAATCTTTTCTGAACCCTTTCAAGTTTCACAACATTCTTCCGATAGGAAGGAGATCAGAATTGCGCTTAATTTTCCAAAAGTGGCCTAACCAATGTCCTGTAGAGCCGCAACATGACCTCCCAACTCCTGTACTCAATACTCACCTGTTTAACAAAATCGTTGTATTGTTGCTTCTTTAAAAAAACTCCCCAGAGAAAATTAAGGCTGGTATTAAACATCAGAAGAACATTAAAAAATGACAAGAGTTATGTTCCTATCATATTAGTCAGCCTCTCTAGTCCAAAAAAGCTGTATTCTGACAGATAGTAAATTGTTCATTTTTAAAAGTGATACTTTTTTACTTTTTCCTGGCTTTTTAAAATTAAAACTCACCTTTGCACCCTTTAAATTTTCTTTCTGTTTTCAATTACTCTTCAATGAATCCTCCTTTCCAGTCATCTTTCACTTCTAACTCAGTTCTTATTTTTCGCTGACAAACAAATTCCGTGTTGGTCATGTCATCTATTGGGTATTAATGTCTCATGCCCTCACTACATCATTATTATCAGACACCTGCAGCAAATTGCAGCACAAAACTGTTGGACCTATATGGTGAGGACAAAAAATTCTAACAATGAGTAAGCAACCACCAAATTCTGAACTTCACTATCTCACAATTTGATAATATTAAAAAAAACTCTGCGCTACCCCATGTTCAAGATGAACAGTTTTTGGTGAAGTAGAGATTCAGTGGAATTGGGGCATGAAAGAAACCAAAGAGAAATTGTGGAATCAAATGAAGGACTCTTTACAGTGAGTGCTGTGAGATGTGGTTCCAATGCAGATGTTATAATGTACTTTGGTATCATTATACATTAAATTCCAGCTTGGAAGCTGGAGTTGGCAGCTACTTGTTTGAAACACAGAACTCTGTATGTTGTTGAAAAAAATCATTATTTCATTTTCAAATTCTATGTTTTATTTTTATTGGTTTATCTTTTGATCTATTATTCCACACTTGCTGGTCTTGAGATTATTTTTGTGTTAAATTAACTTTGTCCAGGTTTACTTTATTTTTCGGTTCTTTTTGCCTTTTATGGTATTTTGTTCCTCACTGAGTTTTGTTTTGTATCCTTAGGATAGGATTTAGATTTGAAATGTGTTCTTCCTGGATTTTCTTCACTTGACCTTTATTTTTCCACAATTTCACCCACAAATGCTTGGTTCATGGGTGCAGGGAAAAGCGTTCACATTCGTCTTTTCAAAGACTTTGTTTCACTGGATCCAATCAGTTTTATTCAACACCTCATTGGAGTTGCACAAGGAACAATGGGCTGATTGGCCTTCTTCCATTCGTATCATAAATTGGATGGCTCAGTTTTTACAATCCTAGTACATCTTAACCAAGCTTATACCCAGAAGGAAAAACAAGGCAACTTGTAAATGATGCATATTGGGTCTATCTTGTCTTCCATACTTAAAAATGGATGTGCAATCTGACCAGTGTGTTCACTTCCAACTACCTGTATTACCATTTATTTCACTGTTTATTGCCACTAGCTAGGCAAAATGTATCATTTGCACAACTGCTTTTTTTATTTATTTCATGGGATGAGGATGTCGCTGGCTAGGCAGCAGTTATTGCCCAGAGAACAGTTAAGATTCAACCACACTGCTGTGGGTCTGAAGTCACATGTAGGCCAGATCAGGTAAGGATTGCAGCTTCCTTCCCTGAAGGACATTAATGATCCAGATGGGTTTTTCCAACAATCAACAATGGATTCTTCGTCATCATTAAACTCTTATTTCCAAATTTTTATTGAATTTAAATTCCACTGTCTGCCATAGCAAGAGTCAAACCCGGGTCCCCAGAACATTATCTGGGTCTTTGGATTAACAGGCCATTAACAATATCGCTAGGCCATTGCCTCCCTCTCTGTGAGCTTCAACTTCCATTATTAGCCTTGCTAATTAACTTAAGTTCAGAAAGCTTTGTACTATCTAATGCAGAAGAATTGATTTTAATCGACAAATAACAGGATCCTTACAGCCATCAAACTGAGTAGGCATTTATCCATTTGGAATGGAGTTGAACGTGCAAGTTAAAAAATGCCCACCCAACCTTCATTTTTAGCATTGTTGTGCTCTGATTTTCTCAAGTCTACAATATTTTCTGACACTTTTGAGTTGTCACTCCAACCTGTAAATCAATATTTCACGCATTTAGATGTCTCGCGCTCATGAAAATCATTGTATCAGTGCGAATTTTCCTTTTAATTCTACTTGACAATTCTACAGTAAATAAATATAAAGCAAGTATCCACAAGTCAATTCATTAAGTCAATATAAAAGAAAGCTGTTTCATAAGTGAGTTAGGATTAATTTGGAAAGTCACACAACTTTCTTACTGTAACTGAAGAAGCTGTGGAAAACTCCATATATTTTTGGCCTGGGAAATATAGATAATTATTTATGTGTTTCGACATGTGTATTGTGCTGAGCAGAAATAACAGCAGAAAATGTGTTAATCCTGTGGAATTATTTTAAATTCCTTATTATCTGACTTTTTACCTGAGAAGAGATTCTTTTTTTACATATTTCATATGTGTTGATCTCTTTCGATAAACACACTCAACGTTACAACACTCGATAAGTGAAACCAATGTGCAGAATACAGTATTGTATTAAAAGGTATTATAGCATTAAAAGTGGATGACCTTCATAGATATTTAGGTTCAGAAGGAACAGCATAGAGTACTAATATAAATGCAAAGGATGTTCATGTTTTATACAAAGTTCATTGCTTAGCTGTATTAGCAGAGATTAATTGGATGAATGCTTAATAAAAACCAAAAGATCAGAAACAAAAACAGAAATTGCTGGAAAAGCTCAGCAGGTTTGACAGTATCTATGGAAAGAAATCAGAGTTCTGAAGAAGCATCACTGGACCCAAAACATTAACTCTGATTTCTCTCCACAGATGCTGCCAGACATGCAGAGCTTTTCCAGCAATTTCTGGATTAATGCTCATACTGAAGTTGTGGAAGAAAAGCACTGAAGGGAACTGCAAGAGGTATTTTTGTATTAGTATTCTGCAACATCCTTACAGCTGTCACTGTAGCAGCTGCCATCTTAAAATAACTCTCAACAGTAGTTTTATATCTAGTCTGCTTGGGATTTGAGGAATTGACATGCTAAGGTTTGACTGACTCAGAGTCTGAAATTGGCAATTTACAAAAATTATCATTTTACAAAAGAAGTAAATCAGAGAGAGCTAAAATATTTATGAATGTGGCTCGCACAGGTTGAAAGTTGTTTATTTCAGATTCTCAGTTCTCAAAAGAATGGGCAAAAACATTTTCAAAAAATATGAGTAAGTCAAAATAAATTTATTCCCATTTAAAATCCCAAGTCATGAAATAAAAGGAATACATCAAATGAATTGAGACAACTTCTGAAATGATTTGATGCTGGATTGCTGCTCAACATTCGTAAACAGCTCTTGTCTACTAAAAGAAATGAAATGTGCATCCTATATATGACAAATTATTGACAGATTAACAAGAAGCAGCTTTGTTTTACTTTTATTTAGTTTGTCCTTCCCTTCTATTTTCTCTGAGGGAATTAAAATTATTTATCAGTTCTTACCTTCCACCACACCCTTGGACCTACATAAAAAACTACTTTGTTTATTTCCAAGTTTTATTTATTTCCACGCTTCTTAATTCTATATATGGAATATTTCCAATACACCAGGAGAAAAACAAAGTAGTGCTGTTGCTGGAAACCTGAAATCAAAACAGAAAATGCAGGGAATACTCAGCAAGTCTGTCAGCATCTGCAGACAGAGAAACAGAGTTAACATGTTAGGTCAATGAGCTTCTGTCTCAACCATTGGTAGTCATGTCTTCAGCTACTTAGTATAGATGTGTGCAATTCCCTTCTCAATCCCTCTGCATCTTTAACCCTCTCTTCTTTAAAGCATTCCTCTTGAACTCATATTAAAGTTTCATTAAAAAATTATTATTCTTGTTGCTTTCATCCTCCTGCTTTTCTGTCCTAACCATTCACATAACCCTTAGATCTTGTACTTTGCTTTTATTTTATGGAACATATTGCCTGGCAGTGTAGTGGAAGAAAGTTCAAGTGAAGCATTCAAGAGAACATTGGATGATTATTCAGATAGAAATAGTGTGCAGGGAAATGAGGAAAAGGCTGGAGGCTGGCAATAGACAACAAAACCAATATTATCATAGTGGGATGAATGACCTTTTCCATGCTGTGCCAATTCTGATATTCTGTGATTTCTTCAGTTTCCCTTATAAAATGTCTTCTTTTGTATATGGCTATTATCGCTACAGTCATTTAATTACTTTGTAGGTCATTATTTTTGTGATCCTGTCCTCATGTGTTTTTCACCTTTAACATCTCACAATTAATTGATCATAGACCTTAAAGAATAGAGCTTAATATTTTTCTAAACTCAATCTACAGTTGTTCCCTGACCATCTAAGTGTATCCAATTTTTTTTTTCTGAATGGTAGGTGACTTCTGAATAGGTGACTTGCTCCCATGTTTAGAACCTGGCCTGTGTGTAATTACAAGGAAATGAGCAAGAAGTTCCGAGGTCAACGAGATCGACAGCATTCCTTCAGTAGTTTCCCCAAAGTGATAGCTCGTGGAGTGTCCTCTGATGGGCTAGGTGACAGCAAGTACACATCACATAGAAAATAATCAGAACTTGAAGTTGAAAACAGTTCCAAATCCTTCTTGTTCATGCTGATGCCTTTGATCACATTCTACTATCTTGGGCTTGGATTTCTATCTTCTTGCTCCACATCTATATATCAGATTGCTCCCTCTCCAACAGGTCATTCACCATTATTCACCTTCCGCTTGACTGTCATGCCTCTTCCCTCTCCTTAATCCCAATGTCACTCCTCTTTGTTTACAAACTTTGATCTCCCTTGTTTGTCCTCTTGCATTTGCTATCCTGATTCCTTACTGCCCGGGAATTTTTGATCTTGGAAAATATGGTAAAACCACTTTTGTAATGATAAGTCATTTCTCCTGACTAAAACGTCACCACAACATCATGGTAGCTTCGATGACAGTGGACATGCATGTAAGATGAATTAAAATGAAATTTACAGGGTCACAATGATAAACAGCACACAGCAGCAAGGCTTTTATATTTAGAATTGCATCGTACTAAAAGTTATTAAACTGTACAAAAAAAGTGCTGCACTGAAGGTATTTTAGTTTAGTATCATTTGTGTAAAAGGTAAGCGTGCACTCTTAGGTCAAAGTGAACAAAAATAAATTGGCAGCCCAATGAGTTGATGAGGTTTTCCTACTTTGAGTACATTTCTGTACCGTGATGAATGTTAGGTTGAATAGTTATTTCCTTTATTATCACTATTATCAATTAGCTGTGAGGACTGTGTTGAACTATGTTAGACAGATGTTAATTTAGTACAGTATTGCGTTTTGACATTACATGATTATAATTTTAGATATTCTGTTTTGCTTAACTTAATGAACATCTCAGTCAATGATATGCAATTTTTTTTCCAGAATGGTGGCAGAGAGAAGCCATGACTAGAAAAATCAGTAGGTATAGATGTGTTCATTGGTATTGTCGGTGCTCTGTTCCAGTCAGCTAATTTTCAGTTCAGTTACAACCAAAACGTGTCATGGCACATTCAGTTCCATAACTAATGTTGTGAGACAAGGTGAAGGCGATATCTTAATACAATTAAAATTTGCTTGACTGGATATGTCGAAAGTAAGGCTTTCCATCTGACTAAATTTATTTTTAAAATGCAAAAAGGAACAACTAATGGCACAGTGGTTAGCACTGTTGCCTCACAGCACTAGAAACCTGGGTTCAATTCCCGCCTCAGGTAACTGTGTGGAGTTTGCACATTCTCCCTGTGTCTGAGTTTCCTCCGGATGCTCCGGTTTCCTCCCACAGTCCAAAAATGTGCAGGTTAGGTGAATTGGCCATGCTAAATTGCATGTAGTGGTAGGGGAATGGGTCTGGGTAGGTTGTTCTTCAGAGGGTCGGTGTGGACTTGTTGGGCCAAAGGGCCTGTTTCCACACTGTAAGTAATCTAATCTAGCTACAGTCAGTTTTGCTATAACATTCTCGTGCAATCCCGTGTGATAAGAATATCATGTAATAGCAGCACCATTTAAACTAATGGGGCTGGAATTGCGTTATAACTAATTCATACTTTAAAAGTTTGTGCCATGGAACCAGTGTCCCCCAGTTCATCAATCACATTATAGCGAATTTGCAGTAATGAGACGTGTGTTACAGCAGAACGACCCATATTTTGAAAGTGAATCACTCACGGAAAGATAAGTGGTCTCACCAACCCCAGTTGTGAATCAACATATTTCTAAGACATGATACTGAGATGATCTTCTCAATATGAGATATTTCTTTGTAAGACAGGAAGGCAGAATTTGAATCTTTCGTAAACGAAACAGCTCATCATTTTAACTAACACTGAAAAACCTGAAAATGTTAATGTCTCTGATGGAATGTTCAATTCATAAGAGTCATTAGTATTTATTGAGACTATTTGATCCATCAAGTACTTGCTGACTCTCTTTAAGGCAACTGCATAAAATATATCAAGAGCAGATGCAAACATAAAACAAGCATTTCTACTGAAGTTAAAAATGTTGTTTGCACAGGGATTATCAGCATTCATTTCAAAATTACTGTAAATTTCAATCCAACAGAATGCATTGAATGAGAAAGACAAAAAGGCAAATGGAGATGATTACATATTGGATAATCATCCCATCCATATATCTCACCCCTACAGCACCAGGCCCACGCCCACCATAAAATACATTAAATAAAATCGTAACTAACCATGCCATGAGTAGTCAAAGGTGAGTTCGAACCAGGGAAGGAGGGCATGCTGGTTGATGAAAAATGCAAAAAAACAGGAAGAAGGGAAAATTTGAATAGATTGCCTCTCAATGTGTTCAACTGAGTGTAAGCTTAGACTTACAGTTAAGAGCAACAACAACTTGCATTTACAGAAGGCTGTCTTTGCTGATACCAATGCATACATGCTATGCACTGCTTTAAATTGCACGTGCTCAAATTTTGGGGGGAAGCATGGGGGCAAATGCAAAAGATCGAGGTTGAGCAGGAGAAGGACATCAGGTTGGCATGGGGGAATCAGCTGGCTCTCAATGCAGAATGGTTTAATTCCCACACTGGCTGCGGTTTCCATAAAGGACTCTCCTTCTCAGCTCCTCCCCTTGCTATAAGGCATGCTGACCCTCAGATTAAACCACCACCAGTCATCTCTCTCTGATGAGAAAGTGGTTTGATGGTCAATTGAGACTCTAGCAACTTTATCTTACCTTTAACCACACAAAAATGGCAGCTGCAAGTTTCATAAAATTACTGGGCTTGCACATAACCTTAAGTTAGTGGCTAATAGTTTGGGGAACTCAAATGGGAGCAGCTGAGTTTTTTTTTAATATATGGTAAAAGGGCAGGACAAACATTAATTTGGCCATTTTTCTGAACAACTTACAGAAGTACAATTGCGACATTTAAAAGGCATCTGGATGGGTATATGAATAGGAAGAATTTGGAGGGATATGGGCCAGGTGCTGGAGGTGGGATTAGATTGGGTTGGGATATCTGGTTGGCATGAATGAGTTGGACCGAAGGATCTGTTCCTTGCTGTTCATCTCTATGACTCTAAATCTATTTAAGGATTGTCGGATTGGTATTTTACACCCAGTTTTAATTGGTGGAGAGTAAATTGTACACATTTTATCCACTTTAAATTTGTACTGGCACATGAACTGACTCATAAAACCTCAGCATGAAGATACTACACATTATACAATCTCTTGAAAACTGGCATATGTGAACAATTACTACTGGTCAATTAAAGGAATTGCATTTATCGTACCCATTGTTGAAAAAAGTACATTCTTATAAATGTTACAAAGCAGGAAGAGAAAGAAGAAATCCATATAAGTGGAGATATTAACAGGCTTTAACATCAACTGATGAAGGTTGACATTCAAATAATAGATGCGTTTCAAACATCTTGAAGCATCATTTCTCAATATCTTGACCTAATATATTCTCTGGTTGCAACTACTAAGACTAGCATTCTAAATTCTAATTATGCATTGACACTTCTCATCAGTATTGTGCATTAAGCACTTGCGATGCAGAGGAAATCTCCTTCTAATCACATATCATAGCATGATCTGAAACAGCCAAAATATAATTAATGTGCGGTGAATCACAACACGTTAAACTCCTGTGAACCCCGGCATAATTTCTCTTGACACTATCAGTTCACCGGATTTTCTGAACCTTGCAATATGACAGCAGGATCAAGGCTTGATTTAGGCCAGGGAAAATTGGTTAAAAATGGCTTTTCCAGTCTTCGCTGGGAAACCACTTTAACTCATTTACTGTGAGGAATGAAATGAAATGAGCCACAGAGACAGAACTAGGCCAATCTAACCTCATTTGATTAAATCTAATAAATGAAATCTAACCATCCCACCGAACACACTAAATAATGTCATCATACATTGTTAGAGCCATCTCCAACACAACAGAACAAGTAAAACATAAACAAATATAATTTAGGAAAATAGAACTAATGTGATACCTGCTATTAAAATAAATAGGCATTACCACTGCTCATAAGCTTACCATTCTATGAGATAGTTTAGACTGAGTTGAAGATCTCCCACCATTAATGTTTTCCTTACTTTTTTTATTTACCGACTTTAAAAAGGTTGGAAAAAAATCTGGTGCAAAAATAAATTAGACTTTGAAGAAGGCTCTAGTCTTACAGCACTGTTAAATTAAAATGCAAGTCAGAGAATCTTAAACTCAAATTGTGCCCTGGTCAGACTGCAGTTGTGGTCCATTCTTCATTTTTTCTCATGAAGGCAGAAAGGGAGTCATGAAGTTATATGCTAATGTACAAAGACTATTGTATAAAGACTGATTTATGAGGAAAGACTGGAGAAAATTGGATTCTTCAGCCTATGAAAGAAGGCAACCAAGCTGAGATTGCAAAGCAATCCACAACACAAAACATTGTAGGGAAAGTAATTCCTGAGCTCTGCCTCAAATTAAATTGTGACAGTACAGCACAGAACCATACCTTAAACTGGCCAAAGTGATGTCAGGACGTAATTGTTTAGGCAAAGAGTAACAAAACTACAGGATGGACATCTGGGTAGACTAACTCTGGCAAAAATCTTTATTATTTCAGGGGTGGATGCTGGGGTGGGTGGGTAATTCTAAATGGTGAGTTAAGTTGTGTATTATGGCCATTCTCATCTGTTCTTCTCTTGAGATGTGTGAAAAAGCTGAACTACTGTTCCATACTTGCTTAAACTGAATACAAATCAATTATAATTTCAGTGGCTCCATTTTAGTATTTCACAGTTGAGAAGTCTAGTGCATTTGATTGTGAATTAAAGCACCTAGATTAAATAATGCCAACAATTTGTGTTTTGAGAGCATCTTTAGCATAGTGATATATCCTAGGGTGTTTTACTGGAGTATGGAAAACAAACAATGATATTGAGCCACACAGGAAAATATTATAACAGAGAGCCAAACTTCAGCTGAAGAGAAAATAAGAGTGTTTTAAAGGAGAAAATAAAGATGTCACAAAGTGGAAAGGATTAGTGAGGGAATTCCACAGTTTTGGATTTTGACAGCTGTGGTACTAGCGGCCGAGATTAAAATCAGGATGATCAAGAACATAGAAATGCAGGTGTGCAGAGATCTAAGGCTTACTGGGACATCACAGAGATAAAAGCTTAAAAATGTGTTGTTGGAAAAGCGCAGCAGGTCAGGCAGCATCAAAGGAGAAGGAGAATCGACGTTTCGGGCATAAGCCCTTCTCAGGAATAAAGAAAGGATTAGGTCATAGAGTCACAGAGACATACAGAATAGAAACTACCCTTCAATCAAACTCATGCCGACCAGATATCTCAAATTAATGTAGTCCCATTTGCCAGCATTTGGCCCATATCCCTCTAAACCCTTCCAATTCATGTACCCAACCACATGTCTTGCCTTTTAAACATTGCAATTGTACCAGCCTCCACCACTTCCTCTGGCAGTTCATTCCACACACGCAAGACCCTCTGCCTGAAAACATTGCCCTTTAGGTCCCTTTTAAATCTTTCCCTTCTAACTGCTCTCTAGTTTTTGACTCTCCTACCCTGGGAAAAAAGACTATATGCCCTATTCATGTCTCTCATGGCTGTATAAACTTCTATAAGGTCACCCCTCAGTTTCAGGTCATGGAGGGATTTGAAAAAGAAAGATGATAACTTAAAAATTGAGATGTTGGTTGAACTGGAGCAAGTGTAGATCAGTTAATGCACCAGTGATGGATGAATGGGATGTCGGGAGTTAGGAGTGGCATCAGATGGATGGTCTCAAGTTTGTGGAAGTTGGAACGTGAGAGGTCATACAGGGGTACATTGGAATAATCAAGGCTGGAGGTAACAGATACATGAGTTTCCAACCTCTGCTGACTTTCAAAAATGTAGCTTTTTACCACAGACATTGATGAATTAAGATTAGCTATTACATAAAAGTGATCACAAAGATAAGCATAAAATGGACAAGAATCTGTGGGTTCATTTGATAGTGTCTAAGCAGACCTCTGTCAAATCAATTTTTAATGGGTGGTCCTCACAGGTAAGATACATTTGGTCGAAATCACATGGCATGTCTGAATATTAATGGCAGAACAGGATTTTCAGGAATAAGAGAGGCAAAATTATTTTTCAGATATAAAAATGAGTACATTGTGCAAAACCAGTTTTGCAGGTGTTAAATGGACATCTAAGCTTTCATTATAGGGAAGAAAACATGCAATTATTATACACAAACCATGTTATCCACTTTAGTAGCACAGGTATGACTCGAGGCAACTAGAAACAGGGCACTAAACAGGCAACAGAACCATTGTGTGCGTATTTAAGGGGCTGAGCACTATAATGAAGTTTGATGTAAATGTCTAAATTATCTTGAACACTAATAATTTATCTGACTAGAGTTTTTGCTTTCTCCTGTTTGATTTTGTAGTTCTTATTTTTCTGTTCCTTCCTTATAGAGTCACAGTGTCTGTATAGCACAGGAGGTAGCCGTTCAGCCCATCAAGTCCATGACAGCTCTCTGTTGAGCAATTCAGTCCGTTCAATCTTTCGACTCTATCCCTGTAGCCCTGCAAGTTCGTTTCCCTAAAGTGTCGGTCCATTTTCATTTTGAAATTACTTGTTATCTCCACTATAAATCTCAGTTCTGAATGTTATGTGCATTTTCTTTCTTCATTTGCCTTTCATGACTTTAGTTTTCAAGAAATATTAATTTTGCTGTCTGATGTTCTCAACTTGATTCTGTCATCAATCATGAACACACTAGCTTCTTAAAACCTGCTTTACTCCTCCCTTTCCTTTAACCAGGTATTTTCGATGTATTTCAATCATACATTTCATTCAGTCCACATTTCCGCTTCTGTTATCCAATCTCTTTGTAGTTTTGCTTTATCTGTTCTGTTTTCATTCACGCCTTAAAAGCAACAAATTTATGATCACTTTGCCACAAAATGTTTCATTTCCTTAACTGTGTACATGACTTCCTCCTCATTAATGAAAAGAAAATCCAATCTTGTCTTCAGGCAGCCTTCAGATCTCCTCACCTTTCTATTTGAGGAAAGATTCATGAAGTACTTCAATAAACTCTCTCATGAATACAAATTGTCACTGGTGTAAATCCCAGTCAGTGGCAGAAAGATTAAAATGCTCCCTGTTACAACTGAGGCTCCAACAGTAATGTTTTTTATGACCTCTCACAGCAATGTGTTCCCCTTAGATCTCTGGGACGGCAGCACACAGATCATTGCTGTTGAGAGCAAAAATAATGTATGGGAAGAAAACAACTGCTGTGAGAGCTTTGTGGGAAGATCGGAAAGGTCATACAAAGGTCAACTCCTTCCACCCCTCCCCCAATCCTCCATCCCTCCCTCCAAAATGATGACCCTCAAACTATAACAGGGTTCCAGGGCACAGCTGAAAAATCAAATATCCAGGAATAAAGCAGAGGAAAGTACACGATCCCTTTGAAAGGGAAGGTTTTAGCAAGAAAGTCATGGGAATTAGTGGAAGACAGAGTAGAAAACTTTAATGGTAACTTCTGTGATTTCTTTACACCTCAATAGGCTAAAATATTATGCACAGTATATGCCTACATACACCAAACATTACACATTATTGCAGGTGACTTAGCAATCTTAAAAGGAAAATTAATATATCCAATTTTTGGATTGGAGCAAAGAAAAAAACTGGAGCAAAAAAGCAAATTTACCAAACATCATAGAAGGTACAATTAAACTCTGAATGACCACACCCAATATCAGATAATAACTATGATGCTTCATTGCCTTAAAGAGACAGATTTCCATTATAACAAAAGAACAATATACTGTCTGAATGAAAACCAAAAGAACAGCAGGTGCTGTAAATCAGAAAGAAAAACAGAACTTGCTGGAAAAGCTCAGTAAGTGTGGAAGTACCTGGGAAGAAAAATCAGAGTTAATGTTTTGTGTCCGGTGACCCTTCCTCAGAAACCAAAACATTAACTCTGATTTCTCTTCACGGATGCTGCCAAATCTGCTGAGCTTTTCCAGCAGTAGTATACTGTCCTTGCCCTGAAATGCAGAGAAAAAAAAACAGTAAACTGGTCTGACTTGTTTGTATGTCACAAAACAATACTTCAATATGACCAGAAGAAAGGAGTACTGCAGAAATTGGAGATCAGTGTTGACAAGTGTGGCACTGGAAAAGCACAGCAGGTCTGGCAGCATCCAAGGAGTAGGAGAATCAGCATTTCAGGCTGAAGCCCTTCATCAGGAATGTGAGGGTGTGAAGGGGTCTGAGAGATAAATAGGAGGGTGGGGGTGGAATGGATAGATGGGAAGGAAGATGGACAGGTAGGACAGGTCAAGAGGATGGTGCCGAGTTGGAGGGTTGAATCTGGGATGAGCTAGGAAAGTGATAGGTAGATGGAAGTGATGGGTGATCATGATAGGTCAGAGGGTGGAGGCCCCAAAGGATCCTTCCACATCCGGTCGGGATTTTCCTGCACATCCAAATTCCTCATCTACTGTGTCTGTTGCTCTCGATGTGGTCTCCACTACATTGGGGAGATTGTACGCCAACTTGTGGAACGTTTCAGGGAACATCTCTGGGACACACGCACCAAATAAGCCCACCATCCTGTGGCTGACCACTTCAACTCCCCCTCCCACTACACCAAGGACAAGCAAGTCTTGGGCCTCCTCCTTCACCGCCAATTTCTAGCCACCAGACGCCTGGAGAAAGAACACCTCATCTTCCACTTTGGAACCCGCCAACCACATGGCATTAACATCAATTTAATCAGTTTCCTCATCTCATCTCCCCTCCCCTCACCTCATCCCAGATCCAACCCTGCAACTTGGCACCACCCTCTTGAACTGTCCCACCTGTCAATCTTCCTTCCCACCTATCCGCTCCACCCTTCTCTCTCTGACCTATCGCCACCTCCTTCTGCTTATTGCTTTCCCAGTTGCCTTCTCCCCAGCCCCACCCTTCAATTTATCTCTCAGCCCCCTTCCCCCCCACATTCCTGATGAAGGGCTTATGCCCGAAATGTCGATTTTCCTGATCCTCGGATGTTGCCTGACCTGCTGTGATTTTCCAGTGCCACACTTTTCAACTCCAATATGACCGGAATCTTCATTTCCAAGTGTTATACTTTTGTTACCTATTTTCTTCTCTGGGTTTTGTGTGCTATGAAAACATTGTGGGAAATTTCTTGACCCAGCTACAGATAAATTCAAGAGAAAAACCAAGAGAGACTTGCATTTAAATAGAACAAAGACCTGCAGCTACAAAAACAACACAGAAAATGTCAAGAAACTCAGCAGTCTGGCAGCATATATGGGAAGAAAGCAGAGTTAATATTTCAAGTCTGTAATTCTTCATTTGACCACATGTGGTATCAAAGAGCTTGAGCAAAATTGAAGTCATTGAAAATCAGGTGGATCAAATCTCTTTGATTGGGGTCATATCTCATGAAAAGAAGATATGGGTCATTAGGGCCGACTGCCTGCCCCTCTTCCGCGGTTACATTAGGGCCCGGGTGTCCTTGGAGAAGGAGCACGCGGTGTCCACCAACACCCTGGAGTTGTTCAGGGAGAGGTGGGTGCCGCAGGGAGTGGAGTGCATTATTTCCCCCTCCAACTCTATTTTGATTTAGCCCCTACCCTCCCCTTCACTGTTTTGATCACACAGCATTGCCCTTTGATGTGAAGGGCAGTGCTTGTCACTGGCCACTCGGGTGTTTTCCTATCTTCCCGGTGGTGGAAATTGAATAAAGATTCGAAGAAGAAAAAAAGAAAAGAAGATAATTGTGATTTCTGGAGATCAATCATCTCAGCTCCAATACATGACTGCCAGCGCTCTTCAGGGTAGTGTCCACAGCTCAACTGTCTTCAGCTGCTTCATTAATGAACTTCCATCCATCATAAGATCAGAGGTGGGGTATTTGCTCATGATTACATAATGTTCAGTACCATTGTGACTCTTCAGAGACTGAAGCAGTCCATGTCCAAGTGCGGCAACATCTTGGCGAAGTTCAGCATTTGTCCGATAAGTGGCAAGTAACGTTAGTCAAACATAGATCATATTTAATAAGAGAGAATATAATTATCTTCCCTTGTCATTGTTATTACCATCACTAAATCCTCCATTATCAATATACTGCGGCTACAAGACAGGTCAGAGGAATTTTAAAATCGTACCTCACCTCCTGACTCTCCGAAGCTTGTTTGTCATGTAGAATGCACAAATGTGATAGAATACTCTCTACTTGCCTGCATGAGTGCAGCTCCAAAATATTCATTTTGAACAAACTGCTCTGCTTGATTGGTATCCCTTCTATCCCTTCTATTCACTCGATCCAACACTGACATACAGCGGCGGCAGCGTGAGCCATCTACAAAGTGAACTACGACAACTCACTGTAACTCTTTGAACATCACCTTCCACTAACAGAGTCAAGACAGATGGGAAGACCACCACATGAAATTTGTCCTCCATGCATACCCAATTCTTGCTTGGAAATATATCACTGTCTCTGCGTCAAAATCATAGAATTGCCTGCCGAACATACTATAAGTTACCTGCAACACAGGGAGTGCTGCATTTCCCTGGACAAGGCATCTCATCACCTCCTTCTCGAGGAAAATTAGTGATAGGAAATAAATGCTTGCTGCCCACATGCTGAGAATGAATAAAAAATAGTGACCAACTACTGCTAAGCTTCTTTATTGATGTGAATAATGCAATAAATGTGCTGTAAATACCTGATCTATTTAAAGAATTAATATTTGGCCCTATGCATTATTGCAACTCTATTCCACTCAAAATATTGAATCGTTCTCAATTCAAGAAAATATTTCAATTATGGTTCATGATTTTATCTGAAGCTGTATCACTTTAAAATGATCAGGTGGTATCTGCTATCATATCATAAGTAAAATGCACGAACGGTTTCATGATTATTTTGTGAGAAAGTGCTCTATTGATTGACAGCAAATAAAGTAGTTGATAGCTTTTTTTCAGCACTTGGGTATGGAAGATTTCACATATATATTCTCTGCAAAATTGCAGAATTTTCATTCGTTATAGGAGGTTATAGAAAATTATAGAATGTCCAACATAAGCCATTTATGGAAAATTACTTCTGTTGGTTCTTGAAGAATTGAGGTCAATCTTGTTTCTGTGAAAACCTTCAATTGATGTATTGGCAAAAGCAGCTCTAATGCACAAACCTCACTATTGAGGGGTCAATGGTGACAAGGAATCATAATTTGTGAATATCCAGGTAGAAGCACTTGCAGACTTATTGACATTTTTAATACGGGTCTCCCCATCAGACATCCAACCGAGTCTTTTACAGAATTAACAAAATCAGAAGGAAGTAACAATGGCACAACAGAGCCTTCACGATGCGATGAAACACAAACTCTGCCATCCAAGTGATAGGACAAAAGAACATTCCAATAAAGAACACACTGGTGTAGGGTACAATTGTGAAATACACAAAGAACCAATAAATACGATGAAGACAGTATGCTGTAAAAGAAAACCCATAATCAAAGAACTGTGGATGCTGGAAATCAGAAACAAAAACAGAAATTGCTGGGAAAACTCAATAGGTTTGGCAACATCTGTGGAGCAATGTTAACATTTTGGGTCCAGCGACTCTCCTCCAGAATGTAGCTCTTAAAATTGGTCTACTGGCAATCATGGCAGGATTTCTAACTCAATATAGGGGGAGAATCCACAGAAAATTGCGGTTCTCAAGCTGAACTTGGGATTGTGAAGCTTACAAGGCCATTCAATATTTTCAAAGCTCTTCGAGATGGGGGTTGGAAGTGTGTCGGGAAAGAATAGAGAACATGAATGCTATCCAATAGCAGGCCATGAAACTCCTTTAGAAGTTTACCATGCCTTTGTGGTCTTATATGGATCGATTTAATAATTTTTCTGGTTAACCTAGCAATCTGGTTTATGCAAATATTCAGCTGTTGGTTTCACATGGCCAAAATAAACCTGTTTGCCTTTCTCTTGAAGTGAAATTTGACAGGTGGACTAGCACAGGGTGAGCACTGCACCTTAACTTACTTTCAAGGACTTCTTTCCATATCTTCCACTTCCTAGTCCTGAAAAGGGGCTACGTTCAGCAAGACAGAGGTACCCCCTACCATCATAGTTGATGTCTGTCTTTGCTCTTGGCATCATGCAGGAAGCTCCTGGAAAAACATGGCCCTTCTCAGTGATTGCTGAGTCTTTCTTCCTGCTCAACTAAGGCATTTGAACTTAAAAATAGTGCAAGGGCCACAGGCTTGGTGTTGAGAATGAAAACTTATTTGGGCATTGGGATGCCAACCCTTCTTTGAATATCCAGTCTTATATAACTCAAACTAATTTCCTTACTTAAGGGAAAAAGATCATGACTTATAGTCAACAATGCATTAAACATCTTTGAGCATTACTGTAGCAGTGCAACAGGTTATGGTATTTGACCTCTGCCATCTTTGAACCAAACATTCGAGACAGGAAATTAAAAAAACTGAAAGAACTACAGATGCTGGTAATCAGAAACAAAAGAGAAATTGTTGGGAAAGCTCATCTGTGAAGAGAAATCAGAGTTAATACTTCAGGTCCAGTGACTCTTCCTCAGAACTGATGGGATCTAGGAAAAAGTTGGGTTGTTTTATGCAGGACATAGGGTGGGGGGAAGAGGCAAGGAGTAAACCTTAGGTGGAGATAGAGCCCAAAAAGAGAGAACAGTTGGATAGACAAAGGAGTGGATAAAGGTCAGCCTGGGAGAATTAATGGCTGCTAATGGACACTATTAGTGACTAACAATGGGTAGTATATAATAGCAGACCATGTGATAACAAGGCCTGGTGTGTGGGGTTTGGAGTAAGGACATGGGAAAAAGTATCTCAAGCCCGAAAATTATTGCTCTCAATATTGAATCCAGAAGGCTGTCGAGTTCCCAAGCAGAAAATGTGGAGCTGTTCTTCAGCTTGCACTAAGCTTCACTGGAGTACTGCAGTAAGTAAGAGGCAGAGATGTTGGCCAGGGAACAGGAAACACAGTGGTGTATTGAAGTGGTAGACAACTGGAAGCTCAGAGTCTTTGTTGTGGACAAAACATAGGTGTTCTATAAAGTGGTCGCCCAGTCAATGCTTCACTTCCCCAATGTAGAGGAAACCACGTAGCGAGCAGTGAATGTAGTAGACTAGATTGAGTGAAGCACTGCTTAGGCCCTTGCATATTGAGGAGGAAGGAAGTAAATGGGAAAGTGTTACACCATCAGCGATTACAGGGGAAGGTGCGGTGGGGCTGGGGTGGTGGTGGGTGGGGGGGAGGGGAGGGTGGAGAGGGTGAAGGGGAACTGGACGAGGGTGTCCTGGAGGAATGGTACCTGCGAAAAGCTGACAAGGGAGGGGAGAAGAATATGTGTGTGCTGTTGGTATCCTGCTGGAGATGGTGGAAAAGATGGCTAATGATCCTCTGGAAGTGGACGCTGCTGGGACGGTAAGCGAGGACAAAGGGGACCCTATCGTTGTTGTGGGAGGAAAGACTGGGGGTGAGGACTGATATATGGGAGATGGGTTGGACCTGACATAAGGCACTGTCAGTTATGGTGCTGGGAAACTGGATGGGAACGCTTGCCAACTGATAGTGGAGAAAGTTAAACAGAATGGCTTTCCTTCGAATGGCTTGCTGTTTATTTTATACGTATAGATAAAATCTGTAGGATTAATGACCAGCTCCAACCACAACAGTCACAAAGGAAGTCATTATGAGAAAATAGGAATGTTAGTGGACATGCTTTTTATGTCCAAGAAAATACTTCCCAGACAAAGGCGACACAAGGACTGCAATCCAAATAGCTAAGTTTTGAAAGCAGCCTTAACAAATAAACATTATGTTAATTAACATATGTTGTACTCAGTAGAACTAATCTTATGATTCCTTCAAATTCTTGTCCATTGAAACACTTGCTTTTTTAAAATTTTCTTTTATAATATATTTTTATTAAGAAAAAATAGATTTTGAAATATTACAACAAATACAAAACAATGCAATTCAAAACAGTACCAAAACAGTACAAAACTAAACCCAAATAATAAAAAGAATTCCCCAACCCACCCTCCTATACGAATGTATAAACATATATAGAGAAGTATAAAATTAAAAAAAAAACCTAAACTAGCTATGTAACTAATTAAATAAATACCTAACAACAAACAAATAAATAGTAATAACTCAGCCCAGCCAAACAAAACACTCATTCATTCACAGTTCCTCCTCCCTGGATATTGGATTCATGAAACACAATCGTTACAGCTATATAAAAGCCCTTGTTAGTGTGGCAGATAAATCTGTGTCCATGCCTTGTAAAAATTCTCAGTTTTGTGGTGTACCATATTTGTGAGAAAATTCAGGGGAATATGCTCCATAACAATCTTCCGCCAACCCGACAGACCTGGGGGATTTTCTAATATCCAACCAAGCAAGATATTCTTCCTTGCACAGAATGTAAGAATATTGAAAAGTTTTGCCTTATGCGAGTCTGCAGGAAATACAATGGTAGGCCCAAAAGGAGCGAAATAGGGTCCTTCTCCACCCCTACACCTAAAATCCTCTCCATTGCACGCACTACAGCACTCCAATATGTTTGAAGCCTGTCACAAGACCAAAGAAAATGGGTAAGAGTACCTGTACAGACCTTGCACTTGGAGCATGCTGAAGATACCCCTGGTTTAAATTTTGACAAACGGTCTGGGATTAAGTGGACCCTGAGAAGAATCTTCAACTGTAAAGCATGGGTCCTATTGCAAATTGCTATCTTCCTTGCATTCTCCCAAATATCCTCCCATGCCTCTGAAGAAACTTCAACACACAACTCTTTTTCCCACATCTTGCAGAGTCGATCAGACTCATCTGAGGCGGCACCCCCCATTTGGTGATATAGAGTACTGACAGAGAGTGTACTCTTAGCCCTTAGTACCCCTCTTTCTTTGTCAGATTTGTAGGGATCAGTCAAAAGTGTGGTCTTTTTTTGAATACAATCCCGAACTTGAAAAAAACGAAAGAAGTCTCCATTAGGTAACTCGTACTTCCGTACTAACTGATCGAAGGACATCATTACATCTCCCTCAAATAAATCACTCATGCAAGATATACCCTTGGCTGCTCAATGTTTAAATCCTGAATCTATCATGCCTGGTTGAAAACTCGGCATACCCACGAAAGGTGTAAACTAAGATATTTTGCCAATATTACCTTCCCTCTGCCAAATTGCCCTCCATGCTTTAACAGTATTGATGACTATTGGGTTATGGCAATATTCCCTAACTGTCCTCACCTTGTCCAAAAACAGCAAACTGGTAAGGGGGCACCTTGCCTGGGAGGCTTCGATATCTAGCCATATTGAAAGAGGGTCCCCACAAACCCAATCACTTACTGAGATCAAAAGCAAGCTTAATTGATAATTTTTAATGTCCGGAAGGTCTACTCCCCCCAATCTGTGAGGCAACTGCAGTTTGGCTAATTTAATGAGGGGCCGTTTACAGTGCCAGTTAAAGGAACTGAACCAACTGTTCAGTCTCCTGAGTGTCAATTTATTGAAAATCAGGGGGAGCATCCATATAGGGTATAGCAAACGAGGGAGAATATTCATCTCAATAAGCGCTATCCGACCCAACCATGAGACTGGCAGTGCCTCCCATCTTTGGAGATCTTGTTTAATTTTTTCAAATAATTGAATAAAATTGGCTTTGAACAGCCAATCCAGAACTGGAGTAATGAATATGCCCAAATACACAAAACCCCCCTGTGACCACCTAAATGGGAATCTATAGTCACTCTCAAGAGCCAACTCTTTTGTAAGACTACCCATAGGCATAGCCTCTGATTTAGCAAAATTAATCTTATACCTTGAAAAAGCACCAAATGCGTGAATGCATTGAATCAGGCAAGGCACTGAGACTGCTGGATTTGTCAAGAAAATTAGAACATCATCTGCATACAGCGAGATTTTATATAATTTTGACCCCACTTTTGGAGCTGATATATTGAGATCCTCATGAATGACCTCTACCAACAGTTCAATCACTAACGTAAAAAGTAATGGTGAAAGGGGACAGCCCTGCCGGCTGCCCCTGGAAATATTAAAATTGCTTGATCGTACCCCGTTGGTAATGACCACAGCGAGAGGTACACTTTAGAGAACCTTTACCCATCTTATGAAAACTTCGCCCAGACCAAACTGGTCTAGAGTATAGAAAAGGTACGGCCACTCAACTCGGTCAAATGCCTTCTGTGCATCTAAAGAAATCACCAATCCCTGTATTGACTGCTGTTGGCATGCTTGAATTATCGGGCCTGACAGTATACTTATAAATTCCTTATAGAATTCACTGGGAAGTCCATCAGGACCGGGCGCCTTTCCACTCTGAAGCTGCCTCACAGCATCCTGCACTTCTTGCTCTGATAATGGGGCATTGAGAAAGGACTGTTGCTTGGGAGTCATACCTGGGAGCTTCAGATCTCTAAAAAAGGATTCCATTTTGGCCTTCCCCTCCTCACAATTCGTAGACTGATATAACTTAGAGTAGAATCTCTGGAATGCCATATTAATCTTTATAGATTCATGTTAGGTTCCCAGACCGTTCTCTAATCGCTGCAATGCTTTGTGGGGCACTTTCTGGCAAGGTATGCTAAGTATTTTCCTGGTTGTCACCATACTCGTATAACCTTTGCTTTGCCATCTGTGTGAGCACGGAATTTAGTGCAGACCGCAGTGCTGTAATCCTCTGTAGTTTGACCAACGAGGGTCTGTCAAAATAGGCCTTCTCGGCT
This sequence comes from Chiloscyllium plagiosum, assembly GCF_004010195.1. Taxonomy (NCBI): domain Eukaryota; kingdom Metazoa; phylum Chordata; class Chondrichthyes; order Orectolobiformes; family Hemiscylliidae; genus Chiloscyllium; species Chiloscyllium plagiosum. The sequence goes on from NC_057715.1 coordinate 21,887,663, forward strand.
GCCTTTCAATCGTGCTTCAGGGAGACGTTGCTGCTCACCCTTCAGTCGCTTCCTACTTGTGGAATATGAAGTAACTAACCCTCTGGCATAAGCTTTGGCAGTTTCCCAGAGAACAGATGAGCTATCAACCGAGCCTAAGTTGATGACTAGGAATGCCCGAAATGTCTTAGAGAAATACTCCACAAACTTGCTGTCCATGAGAATAAAGGGGTCCATTCGCCAGTACCTTGAATCCACTGTAACATCCTTAATTTTAACCATGAGGTACACTGGAGCATGATCAGAGATGGCAATATTACTAATTGTACAGGATGCCACCAGATCCAGGGTTACCACAGGGGTCAGAAAAAAATCAATCCTTGTGTGACATCTGTGCGGATTGGAGAAAAACATGAAATCCCTACCTCTAGGGTGGAGACATCTCCAGACGTCCACCAATCCTAATTCCCCACACAAACCCAATAACTGTTTAGTTTGTGCAGAGGGTATCGAGGGACCTTTAGGCAACCTGTCTACTGTGGGGTCCATGAGGCAGTTAAATCTCCCCCTATAATGATGTGCCGAGACTTCAGAATTATCAGTTTAGAAAAAGCATCTACTAAGAATTTAAGAGGATGAGCTGGGGGACAAAAAACATTTAAAATGCCATATTCTTCCCCATTTATCAAGGCTTTAAGAATTACAAACTCCCGTATGTGTCTTTAACACATTCCAACAATTTAAATGAGAGATTTTTCCTTACCAATATAGCCACTCCCCTACATCTGGTATTAAATGATGAAAAATAAACTCATTCAAAGCCATTCTACTGTAATTTCAGATGCTCCTTGTCATCCAAATGTGTCTCCTGTAACAAAGCAATATCCACCTTCTCCTCTCTAAGACTCAAGAGTACTTTGTTCTTCTTAATTGGTGAGTGACTTCCCTTGATATTCCAGGTACACCATTTAATCAAATCATTAGCCATAATCTGCAATTACATTTAAATTCCAGGGAGGAGGAACCCGAACCACAAATTGCTGAACTTTAGTGTCGCATGGTCCATCAAATATAAAAACTACATAAACTAAAACCTCTACATTTAACAAACATACAAAATTATTAAAAATAAAAAAACAACAAAAACCAGTAAAAAAAACCAACATATAAAGCGCCAATAGCGCTGAGTAGGGGAACTCACCCCCTGCCTGGAGGGGCAACTACCCATCCCGAACTGCCCATAAATAGGCATCTAACCATCTCAACCACCTTCACTTCTCCCAGCTAGAGCCGCATCGCAAGCACAAGCTAAAAAGAATAAACACCCCATAGAATATCAATATGAATAAAAAAA
>NC_057715.1:21889270-21945882 GCF_004010195.1 Chiloscyllium plagiosum
CTTAGACCCCTCGTAAATTAGGGCCTTTGGATCCTTCCCCTGGAGTCTGGAAGCCTCCATGACTCTCTCCTTATCCCGGTAATGATGGAACTGCACCAGGGAAGGACAGGGGCATTGACCCAGACCCGACCTCCGTGCTGCGACCCGGTGAGCCCTCTCTATCTTCAATCTTCTCATGCCAATCTCCAGGTCAAGGAATTTTGGAAGCCAATCTTCAACAAATTCCGCAGGCCGCTCACCCTCCTTACCCTCAGGCAGACCGATGATCCAAATGTTTTTCTCCTGCCCCTGTTTTCAAGATCATCCACTTGGTCACGCAAATTACAAACCTGTGTCTTCAGGGCTTGGATCTCTTCCTTGAATGAACTGGCATCAGCTTCCACCACTGTGACCCTGTGCTCCACCTCATCCGTCCTCTTCTCTAGGTCTCCCAGCTGCTGCTCATGCTTCTGCAGCATGAGAGAGACTGGTGCCAGCTTCTCTTCAATCTGTTTCCCCAACATTTCGCAAGATTTCGAGAGCTGGTTCACCAGGTCCTGGAGAGTAATCTGCTCTGAGGCTACAGCAGGCTGAGCTGCAGGCCCAGCCTCAGACACTCCTCCTCCCTTTTAAGGCATTTCTGGACAGCTGAAAATACAGGTAAGTCAATTTTTAAATGTTTCTTGGGGCTCCACAATCTTTCCAACACCCCAAGAAATCCTGATGACCTGGGTTGGGTGGGTTAAAGGACTATTCTGCTCCTGCTGCGATGCGAAGCTCAGCAGTGTGATCTTCTCAGATTGCCATCATCTTAGATCCCCCCATTGAAACACTTTCAATCGTTTACTTGAGCTCTCTTTTTTTTTGTCTGATGAATAATTGTTAAATTGTTCAACTGGAGAAAACATTCGCTCTTAATTTTCTACTGTAAAATGAACATTTCTAACCATGTCTTGTTTTATTTTAATATTATATTCTCCTTCACCCTGAACCACCAGCCGACCCTTTCATTAAGACACTCTCAGGAACAGAAAAGCATGGGTTTAATGATAACTAATTAAGATTCAAAGTATTTGTAACCCAAAATCTGAAAATATAATGCATCAACACAGATCACTTAACTTCAGTATGGTGGACTGACCCTGAAATCTGTCAATATCTCTCCATTTCACTGGTGATTGCTTAACCATGAGGCAATAATCATAGAATCTGGAAAGACTTGGATACGCAGCATGCATGCTAAGTTCACAATAAGACAAGTATTGACCAAAAAGTGCCCATTATAAACACCACTGAAAACCAGTTATGCATTCTGCAAGTGCAATGCTAAATTCAGACCATTGCAAGAAAGAGCACATGCAAAACTTCCAGCTATACTGTAATCTCCAACATAAATATGGGCATGAGACTTTTGCTTGAAGGAATGAGACAAGATTTCTAAGACCAAAGAGAGCCTGACAATTTAGTCCATATCTCAAAGATAAAATGTAATCCAGTGGAAGATGGAAACAGTATTTAAATGTAAAGCAGATAACAGTTTTTTTGCAGATATGGTGCTAAAGACTGATAAGAAATTTCCATCAGAGTATCAGATAGGAATCTGATTACAACATGCAATACCAAAAATTAATTTAAAATACTGTATCATAACAAGACTATTATTTAAGTAATAGCTTGGCTCTGTGCTAAGGATTATTTAGAAGCCTCCAATATTATGGGCTGAGTCTGACTGTGATAAGCTAATAAGACAGTTTATGACATCAGAGGAAGCGATGCTATATCATATGATCTTGTTCTCCTGTGATAAAATGAAGTTACAGTGAGATGTTTCTTAAATAAATGTAACGCTTTGCTTACCACAGCAGATCTCCAAATATTCTTTAACAGCACAGTGAGATGAAAATATTATGAGTTCTATCGATGTTTTCCACATCAGTTATTATCTGACACCTATTTTATTGAGACAAATTTCTACTTTTCCATTTTAAGAAGCTGCCTTTCTGGAGCTACTATAGGTCTGGATGTAAAAAAAAAATCAAAGGTAGTTTCGATCTATCTATAGTAAAATCTTTCCAATGTCATGACTCTATCGTATTGGTCAATAATTTTAGAGGAAACTGTTAGAGTCTTCAGCTTTTGTGAAAAAGTTAATCTTTACTGCAACTGGATATGAAATTGATGACATACCTGTGACAATCACCCAACTATACAGCTGCACGTTCTACATGGCTTCTAGAAAGAGGTATCCGATATATGTAAAACACACATCCTGGTGTTAATGAAGTTCATTGATGATGACTTTTGAAAATACAAATAATGCACTGACCACGAAAAAATGCAAAGACCTCACGAATGTGATTGAATTTTTTGAAAAAGTAACAAAGAGGATTGATGAGGGCAGAGTGGTAGGTATGATCTATATGGACTTCAGTAAGGCGTTCAACAAGGTTCCCCATGGGAGCCGGGTTAGCAAGGTTAGATCTCATGGAATACAGGGTGAACTAGCCATTTGGATACACAACTGCTCAAAGGTAGAAGACAGAAGGGGGTTGTGGAGGATTGTTTTTCAGACTGGAGGCCTCTGACCAATGGAGTGCCACAAGGATCGGTTCTGGGTCCACTACGTTTTGTAATTTATACAAAGTTAGTAAGTTTGCAGATGACACCAAAATTGGAGATGCGGTGGACAGCAAAGAAGGTTACCTCAGATTACAGCAGGATCTGGACCCAGATTGGCCAATGGGCTGAGAAGTGGCAGATGGAGTTTAATTCAGATAAATGCGAGGTGCTGCATTTTGGGAAAGCAAACCTTAGCAGGACTTATACACTTAATGGTAAGGTCCTAGGGAGTGTTACTGAATAAAGAGACCTTGGAGTGCAGGTTCATAATTCCTTGAAAGTGGAGTCGCAGGTAGACAGGATAGTGAAGAAGGTGTTTGGTATGCTTTCCTTTATTGGTCAGAGTATTGAGTACAGGAGTTGGGAGGTCATGTTGCGGCTGTACAGGACATTGGTTAGGCCACTGTTGGAATATTGCATGCAATTCTGGTCTCCTTCCTATTGGAATGATGTTGTGAAACTTGAAAGGGTTCAGAAAAGATTTACAAGGATGTTGCCAGAGTTGGAGGATTTGAGCTACAGGGAGAGGTTGAACAGGCTGGGGCTGTTTTCCCTGGAATGTTGGAGGCTGAGGGGTGACCTTATAGAAGTTTTTAAAATCATGAGGGGTATGGATAAGATAAATAGACAAAGTCACTTCCCTGGGGTGGGGCAGTCCAGAACTAGAGGGCATAGTTTTAGGGTGAGAGGGGAAAGATATAAAAGAGACCTAAGGGGCAACTTTTTCACACAGAGTACATGTATGGAATAAGTTGCCAGAGGAAGTGGTGGAGGCTAGTAACATTGCAACATTTAAAAGGTTTGGATGGGTATATGAATAGGAAGGGTTTGGAGGGATATGGGCCGGGTGCTGGCAGGTAGGTCCAGATTGGGTTTGCATATCTGGTCAGGATGGACAAGTTGGACTGAAGGGTCTTTTTCCATGCTGTACATCTCTATGACTGAATGACTATGACCAACCCGTCGGAAGGGAGTTGTCTCCAAAATGCCTTATGTTGGACTTGGTTCTTGCATGGATCACTCAGTAACAGCAGCCATCTTATCTCACTGGCTAAAACTAATCACAAAAGGTTAAGCTGCCTAGACATCTGGGGAGAAAAACAGCTGAAGGCACAGACAGAGAGAGAGAGAGAGAGAGAGTAAGACATCTTGAAATAGCTCATGGATTGCTGTCAAGTAATTGGGTAGTTAAAAGTGCCTTGCCTACAGAATCAGAAGCCACACATTTTCTCTCTATTGTACAATCTGCCATCCTGCAGAGTTTACCCATACAAGAAAACATCACTACAGAACTGAAGCTATTCACAACTGGATCTAACTTCAAGTGTTAATAAGACCATAAGACCATAAGACATAGGAGCGGAAGTAAGGCCATTCGGCCCATCGAGTCCACTCCGCCATTCAATCATGGCTGATGGCTATTTCAACTCCACTTACCCGCATTCTCCCCGTAGCCCTTAATTCCTTGTGACATCAAGAATTTATCAATTTCTGCCTTGAAGATATTTAGCATCCCAGCCTCCACTGCACTCTGTGGCAATGAATTCCACAGGCCCACCACTCTCTGGCTGAAGAAATGTCTCCGCATTTCTGTTCTGAATTTACCCCCTCTAATTCTAAGGCTGTGTCCACGGGTCCTAGTCTCCTCGCCTAATGGAAACAATTTCCTAGCGTCCACCCTTTCCAAGCCATGTATTATCTTGTAAGTTTCTATTAGATCTCCCCTTAATCTTCTAAACTCCAATGAATACAATCCCAGGATCCTCAGCCATTCTTCGTTTGTTAGACCTACCATTCCAGGGATCATCCGTGTGAATCTCCGCTGGACACGCTCCACTTCACTTCACTTCACTTCAGCAACAAGTAACAGAAGTAAGGAGCCCCAAATGTATGCTACATAAAATTATTAGGACTTTCTCCTAAATAGTCTTCTAATTTATTGGTACATGATTTATCCATAACTTATTGTCAATAACTTGATCTTTTTTATCCTTAATATAAACTTCAGTAATACCGAGTAATAAACTAACCTTCCAACTTTTCAAACAAATGTTTGACTGCTGGATGGAATCATGACAAGTTAAACAGGGTTACATGAGGGAGATTAATCTATGGTTCATGAATCACATGGTAGACATACTTGTTAGACACCACACCACAAGAGAATCTAAAATTTAAATTTGTTGTTGGGTGGGACTGCTGTAGTGTTAAAAGCTTTGATGGAGACGAATTTATTCAGGGTGCACAAGAAAATTTCCTGATTCAGTATGTGGATGTACCTACTAGAGAAGGTGCAAAACTTGACCTACTCTTGGGAAGTAAGGCAGGGCAGGTGACTGAGGTGTGAGTGGGAGAGCACTTTGAGGCCAATGACCATAGTTCTATTAGTTTTAAAATAGTGATGGAAAAGGATAAACTGGATCTAAAAGTTGAAGTTCTAAATTGGAGGAAGGCTAATTTTGATGGTATTAGGGAAAAACTTTCAAAAGTTAACTGGTGGGCAGATGTTGGCAGTTAAAGGAATGGCTGGAAAATGGGACACATTCAAAAATGAGATAACAAGAGTCTAAAGACAGAATGTTACTGTTAGGGTGAAGGGCAAGGCTGGCAGGTGTAGGGAGTGCTGCATGACTAGAAAAATTGAAGGATTGAAGAAAGAGAAAGATCAATATGTCAGGTATCGACAACATAGATCGAGTGAATCCCTAGGAGAGTTTAAAGGCAGTAGGAGTCTCCTTAAGAGTGAAATCAGGAGGGCAAAAAAGGGTTAAGGAGAATTCATTGGGATTCTACAAATACATTAAGGTCAAATGAGTAACTCGGGAGAGAATAGGGTTCCTTAAAGATCAGTAAGGCTGTCTATGTGTGGAACTACAGGAGACGGGTGAGCTACTAAACTATTTTGTACCTGTGTTTACTATGGTATGAAAGATATAGAATGTGGGGAAATAAATAGTGACATCTTGAAAAATGCCCATATGATTTAGGAGGAGGTGCTGGATACCTTAAAATGCATAAAAGTGGATAAATCCCTTGGACCTGATCAGGTGCACCCTCGAGCTCTGTAGGAAGTTGGGAAGTGATTGCTGGACCCCTTGCTGAGATATTTGAATCATCGATAGCCACAGGGAGGTGCCAGAAGACTGGAGGTTGGCTAAAGTGGCGCTACTATTTAAGAAAGGTGGTCAGGGAAAGCTAGGGAACAATAGACCAATGAGCCTGACCTCGGTGATGGGCAAGTTGTTGGAGGGAATTCTGAGGGACAGGATTTACATGTATTTGGAAAAGCAAGGACTGATTAGGGATAGTCAACATGGCTTTGTGTGTGGGAAATCATGTCTTACTAATTTGATTGAGTTTTTGATGAGGGCACAGTGGTGGATGTGATCCATATGGACTTCAGTAAGGCGTTCGACAAGGTTCCTCATGGTAGATTGGTTAGTGAGGTTAGATCACACAGAATACAAGGAGAACTAGCCACTTGGATGCAGAACTGGCTCAAAGGTAGAAGACAGAGGGTGGTGGTGGAGGGTTTTTTCAGACTGGAGGCCTATGACCAGCAATGGGCCACAAAGACCGGTGCTGAGTCCACTGCATTTTATCATTTTTATAAATGATTTGGATGTGAACATAGGAGGTATAGTTAGCAAGTTATCATATGACACTAAAATTAGAGATGTAGTGGACAACAAAGAAGGTAACCCCTGATTACAGTGGGATCTTGATCAGATGGGTTTATGGGCCGAGCAGTGGTAGGTCAAGTTTAATTCAGATAAATGCGAGGTGCTGCATTTTGGAAAGGCAAATCTTAGCAGGACTTATCTTAATAGTAAGGTCCTAGGGAGTGTTGCTGAACAAAGAGACCTAGGAGTGCAGGTTCATAGCTTCTTGAAAGTGGAGTCGCAAATGGATAGGAAAGTGAAAAAGGCGTTTGGTATGCTTGCCCTTATTGGTCAGTGTATTGAGTATAGGAGTTGGGAGGTCATGTTGCGGCAACAGGACATTGGTTAGGCCATTTTTGGAATATTGCGTGCAATTCTGGTCTCCTTCCAATCAGAAGAATGTTGTGAAACTTGAAAGGGTTCACAAAAGATTAACAAGGATATTGCCAGGGGTCGAGGGTTTGATCTATAGGGAGAGGTTGAATAGGCTGGGGCTGTTTTCCCAGGAGCATCGGAGACTGAGAGATGACCTTACAGAGGTTTATAAAATCACGAGGAGCATGGATATGATAAATAGGCAAGGTCTTTTCCTCGAGGTGGGTGAGTCCAGAATTAGAGGGTATAAGTTTAAGGTGAGAAGGAACGATATAAAATGGATCTCAGGGCAAACTTCTTCACGCAGAGAGTGGTGTGTGTAGAGAATAAGCTCCCAGAGGAACTGGTGGAGACTCATATGATTACAACATCTAAAAGGCATCTGGATGGGTATATGAAATAGGAAGCGTTTAGAGGAATATGGGCCAAATGCTGGCAAATGGGACGAGATTAATTTAGGATATCTGGTCGGCATGGACGAGTTGGACCGAAGGGTCTGTTTCCGTGCTGTACATCTCTATGACTCTATTCTAATTTTAATGTATTTTACTTCCTGTTGTTTTCTTTATTTTATTTCTTATATTCTCCCAATATTCCCTAATGAGAAGATAGTGGTTTAGTGATAATATCAGCGGACTAATAATTCAGAGGACCAGAATCTGGGAACATTTTTTCAAATCCCATTGCAACAGATCACAAAACCTAGATTTTGAAAATAAATCTTCAATCAAAAACTAACCTCAGGAATGGCCATGACGGCTATCATTGACCAAACCCCAGCTGGTTTACGAATGCATTTCCAGGAATGAAATCTGCTGTCCTTACCTGGTCTTACCTCCTGCATAGCCACAGCAATGTGGTTGACAATTAACTGCCTTCCAAATGACCTTGCTAGCCACTCAGTTCAAGGACAATTAGAAGTAGGCAACATATGCTGGGTTTGCTACAAATCTAATTAAAGAATTACACTATTCTCCTTTGTGATTCCAAAAGCAGGTCTTTGCTGATAGCCTTCATTAAATGGCTAGTACAAGGTGCCCAAGGGCAGATGGTTAAAACCCCAACCCTCAAACACTGTGGGCCTGGCTGAGGGGCAAATGTAGGCCAATGCTTTTAAACAGGCAAAGTGCCCAATAAACAATAAACATAAAAAATAAAAACATTAAAAAGATAAAAAGAAGTAATCAGCTGCACTGATTGTATGGTTTGGTTTCTATTATGTTCACTTTTAGCACTGATGCTTTTTAACATGGTGAGGAAGTGAAGCCAGAGTTAACTTGTGGGGTTTTTAATTTCCGAACATTATATTGGAAGAAAAAGAGAAGGTACAGGAAAAAAATAACATGCTGACATTAATTGTAACTGGGGCTGCAATGACATCACTGTAAACAATGAAAACGTACTGTGGCTCTTAATTACCTCAGAACAATTCACTGCAGAATTCATTTATTTGCACATCATGCAGCAATGTATTTCTTCACAGGGAGACCCTGCATAGCCTCAAACAACAGGGCTGCTCTAATTTATAGAATTAATATTCAGTACAGTTCCTTAACCAGCCACACGAAGACAAAGATAAAAGATTAGCATGCAGCATTTCCACTCGTTTTGCCCACAGTGACATGTTAGCACTTCCGCATGGACAACAGCCACAATGCCAAATGAGTAATGTTATGGTCTGCAGCAACACCAGGAGAGGGTCATAGGAAGCATTAATTCCTCTATATTTTTCTCTCTCTCCCCATGAACCAACTTCTTGCTGGGATCCACGCTTGTTAAAATCTCTCAAGAGGAAACAGACTGCTTACAGTATCTCTCCAGGATTTGCATATAAATGAAACCAGGTCACCCCGCTGATTGTAAAATTCCATAAGTAGCTTACAAGTGGAATGGTCCACATGTCCAGTCCCAGTAATTCTCTTAGAAACTGGCTCAAAAGTATTTGCTAAATAGAATTAGCCATCTATTTGCAAGATTATTAGCTCTGATCAAAAACATTACCCACAATCTCTATGGATGTGCGTCTAGTTATGAATTCGAGTCACGTCATGTAATACAGCATGGTATGTTCAGCAGAGATAGTCACAAATAGAACAGATATGTACCATGCCATTAAAGATATCGCATAGTCAGAGCCACTTTGATTTTAATTTAAAACTATAATAATCATTCAATAAGGCATGACAATATGTTCAGAATAATTGATAGAATGCAGGTATTTCATGGTAGCTATCTAATCATGAGCTCGGATGCTGTAATAAGCTTTGCATACATCCTCTAAGCTCACAGATTAGTTTCTGGGCTTTCACTCACTCTGTGCTCTCATTATTTTACAAAGTATAGGCTGAGCAAAAAACCAGCACATTAAACCAGGTGAATATCCACATAATGATATTTTTTCCACTAAAATCAATTGAAAAAGAAGAACCATTCTTAGGGAATATTGCTGTCTTGAAAAAAACACCACCACACAGTACAGGCAATTCCATAAGCAGGTTCAAACTTTCTTGAGCTGTTGCTCATCCAGCCAATTTGAAAATAGCATTATCCTCAAGTAAGCTTTATGTGCTTTACCATTGTTCACAAAAATATTTATGATTGGTGGGCACAAATTTGGTAACAACATACCTATTCTATAGTTTACACAAGTGACAAGTTGATACAATTTGCAAACATTTCAAAAAATCATTGCTAGTCCATTATTCCGAAATGGTGCGCTCGCCTTATTGATGGTATCGCCCTGTTGTCTGTGCGGCCACCTTTGTGCATAAATGTGCCCTGACAAAGTGACTGAGATTATCTTGGATGTTACCAGACCATAAACTGAAGTCAGAGAGTGTGGTGGCAGAAGCCCATTACTTTACAGTTGATTTAGGAGGGTTTTTATTCTGTTCCTGTGTGTCGTGAGCTCAGGTGTTCATAACACAGATTACAATTAAATAGGGCATTCCATGTCAGAGCTATCAACTTCAACAGGCACATAATGTCAGAAGAGATATAATGGTTTCTTCGCAACTGCTTTCTTGAAAAAGCAAACAAAAAGTGATCTATTTGTGATGTTAGTATATTGTCAGGAAATGAATAGCCTCTCATTTTGATATTTTCTTCTCTAAGCTCTTGCCATAGATTGGTTTCAGCAGTTACAACAAAAGTGTTTCTTTTTTGTAAATAGTGTATTTATTCACAGAATACTTCCAGACAATATCACACTGGTTTTCTTCTATCAAGAAAGCCTATCATTTTGCTGTGTTTACTTTGGATGAGGCACCCATACTCCTCAACACTCAAGGGATTTAGCAAGTTGAGCTTGTTATGAACTACAGCTGATGGCATTTGTTGGTTTCATTGCAAGTTTTGCTGTCAGTGCTCTACTGCTATTCATCAAGAGTCGTGTTATTCAATCCAGCATTGTTGTGCTACTTTTGCTTAAGTGCTTGCACCTCCTGCAATTCAGTATTTAACAAAAGGCTGACAGCGTCTTGTTATTTGTGCCAGTTATGCACCAGAGGTATTGAACACTACATAAGGTATCATAGTATTGCAAGCTCCAACTCTGCCACTGATACTAAGCATATCAAAGTTTGACAATTGAATAAGCTACATATGAGGAAAATACATCTAATTTCTTTCAAGCAATGTTTTGGTTATCCATTTTATCATTCTCTCATTGGAGATATTCCTTTCTGTGCAGGAAGTAGGATAAATCCATCAGTTGACCTCTCTTGACTAGTTGATGGCAGTTAAAACTAAAATGGTTGCAAAATGCTGTTTTCATGACTGGTGTTACCCACACTTGTCTTGGAATCAAAAGATTGCAGGATGACGCTACACCCTAGAGTCATGAGCACGTAATCTGGGCTGACAATACAAATCTGTAGTGAGAGAATACTGCATTGTTAGAATCTTTCAGATAAGAATTGAAAGTGAAGCTTGTCTTCCCTCCAAGGTGGATGTAAATGATTGCATCTCATTATGTAAACAGCAGGGAAGTTCATGGTCGTGTCCTAACCAATATTGATCGCTCAGCCAACATCATGATAAGCAAATTATGTGTTTCCTTGTCCCATTACTTTGTGCAAATCAACTGCCACATTTTCCTTAAAAATACTTCATTTGTCTAGGAAGCGCTTTTGAATCCAAGCCTTTTCCTGTCAGATGGAGATGCGCTCCATGAAATAACTATGTACCAATAACAACAAACAAAAAACAGAAATTGCTGGAAAGGCTCACCAGATCTGGCAGCTTCTGTGGAGAGAAATCAAACTTAACATTTCAGGTTCAGTGACCCTTCCTCAGAACTGATAATAGCTCAGAAATAAGTTGTTTTTTATGCAGAAGATAGGGTAGAGAGAGGGAGTAAGTAGTAAACCATGGGTGGAAATCGAGCCCAAAGAGAGAGATGAACAGTTGGACAGACAAAGTGGTGGACAATGGTCAGCCTGAAAGAATAATAGCTAGCAATAGACATATTAATGACTAACAATGGATTATGTGTAATAGCAGGCCATGGGATTGGGGTAAGGACATAGGAGAAGCTCAAGCCTTAAAGTTGACAATTTTGATATTGAATTCAGAAAGCTATCAAGTTCCCAAGCGGAAAATTAGGTGCTGTTCTTCCAGCTTGCACTGCATTTCACTGGAAAATAGCAGTAAGCCGCAGTCATGGATGTTGGCCAAGGAACACATTGGTCTGATGAAGTGGCAGACAACTAGAAGCTCAGGATTCTTTTTCGCAGACACTCCAACACATCACCCTGTTCCCCGGTCAATATCTCTGTCTCAGGCTTGCTGCTGTGTTCCAGCGAAACTCAGTGCAAAATGGAAGAACAGCACCTTATTTTCCACTTGGGATCACTATAGCCTTCTGGACTTAATGTGGAGTCCAAAGATTTTATGGCTTGCAGTACCTTCTCCGAAGTCCTTTCCCAGCCCCCAAATCGTCTGCTTTTGCACACCACCCACCATTAGCCACTAGCTGTCAACTAATAGCCATTCATTCTCTGATGCTGGTTATTAACCACTCCTTTGTCAATCTAAATGTTCATCTCTGTCTTTGGGCTCTATCCCCACCTATCATTTACTCCTTACCCCAGCGCCCACTCTATGTTCTGCATTAAAAAAAAACTTTTTCCTCGATACAATCAGTTTTGATGAAGGGTCACTGAACCTGAAACGACTCTGATTTCTCTTCACAGATGTTGCCAAACCTGCTGAACCTTTCCAGCAATTTCTGTTTTTGTTTCTGATTTTGAGCATTTGCGTTTTTTTCGGTTTTTATTTATGTACCAATAATTGTCTGAAGTGGAATAACAACTCCTTGAGATTCTTATTTATCTATGTTCCTCTCTGTTGCCCTTCATTCATTAATTTTAGCAGGAGCAGGGTGCAATGCAAAAGGTGCAAATTGATGAAAATCTATTTCCAAACTGTCTGCTTTTAACTTCCCTCTCTTTACCACTTGTTTTATTTGAGACTGAACAGGAAAATGAAAGTGACTTTCTTTTTTTAAGCCTGTTTAATTATGTCTGCCTTTCCAAAATAATGCCGACAAAACACATTCTAATTAACTTCTCCAATATGTTGCTTTGAAAAAGTTTCAGTACAAATCGGTTAGCCAAAACAAAATCTACACTCTGGTGAAGTGAAACACAAATTTTACAACACAGCGCTTCTTTTCACCACAGCTGCAGTTCTGCCACATTGCCAGTAATCCCAGACCCATTCATAATGTCAAGAAAGTAGCAGTCAGTGTCAGTCCAACTTCATCTTAACCCTACTGTTTTTTGTATTAGTGGTGTCATCATCATGTCAGCATTTAGTGTTCCAACAGCATCATCCTTGAGTGGTTTGAATTTTTGGTGTCACTACTCTTGGGGAAATGAGCTACTTCAAAAGCTTTAATGTCTGCGAACATTGGCGACTGGATGAGTTAGTTTACTAAAATGCAGCAGCCAGTGAAGTCTTACACACCCCCTCATTAAACTTTCCTTTTCAATATCAAGCCTTACTTTTCCTCCATACAGTCAGTTCCGTTATAACACGGTAGTTCCGTTCTCATGCAATTCTATGTTATAAGAAAATTGTGTAATAGCAGCATCATTTAAACTAATAGGACCAGAATCACGTTATTACCAATATGTGCTTTAAAACTGTGTGCTTTAGAAACAGTGACCCCAATTCATCAGTCATGTTATAGTGAATTCATGTTAACAAAATGCATGTAATCACAGAATGACCTGTACTTATTTTTCTTGGTTTTCTTTTAAGATATGGGTCGGCTTAGTCAGTCGTCACTATAATTTTGCTAATGATAGTTTTCTACTATACAGTATAATGTTGATGACAACTCAGAGGTCCTCCGCTGGCTGTCTGGTGTTTTGAGGTGTTCAGAGGTTGTGAAAAGCACTCTATAAATTCAAAACATTCTTATTTATTATTTAAATTGGTAACTTTGTTCTTCTTATAGCAGTGACATCAGTGTGAAACATGGCTCTAATTTACTGGATCCTACATTGAACCTATGTTGTTTACGGAAGAACTTGCAGCATTAATTTGAAGATAGATCATATTAGACCATATAAATGAATGGGATAACCTGAAAGGAGTAAGTTCACTTCCAGTTTTGGTACTCAGAGCTAGTTATACATCAGAAACTACTTCTGTAAGTTTATTCGATAACAGTTGAAGAGAAGATAATATTTACTGAAGGTCCTCTGATCTGTTTGACACTACTGAAGCATGTTGTAATAATAACAGTATTCTAAATAATCAAAGATACAACTTCCCGTGAATAATTCAGAGGCAAATTTATAATGGAAACATCACTTTGTATTTGCAGTTATTATTACTACCACCAGTTTTAATCGGTTTAGTGTAAAAGAAGACCGACATGAAAACCTCAGTGGAATTGGCTGTTCTTTAGCAGATGAGTTAGCGGTGTTTTACCAGATGCTGGAAGAATTAGTTTCTGCGAAACTGTGTCTTCATTTTGCAAAGCAAGTAAATAAATTAATTCTGAAGTGTTTCAATGACCAAGGAACACTTTGTTCCTGTTCATTTGCAAACCTGCCCTTTTCCACCAGATGTAACTTCATCCATTTATACCACATGAGAGGACAGCATGAGCTGTTGATTTGGTAATGAGTCTCATTTTCAGGCACTTCGTGAATTTTGACAATGTCACAAATCAGATGCTGTAGTACACAGTCTCTGTTGCTCAAACTGAGAGCAAAGTGCAATGGTGAACAACTGCATACATTATTTCATTTTCAGGATGGGAGACCTACTGACTCAGGTTTCCAGCCACATTGTAGAGAAATTAGATAGAATAGCATTTGGTTTATTAACATTCAGGCAGTCAAGAGGTGAGCATATTTTTGTAACTTTAGTTTTTCAACTATAATTGATTCAAAGCCAGTTTTGCCTTGAATTTTAACTGCTGATGAAAACTTTCAGTCGGCTATTATGGGTGTGCTTTCTACTTAACAAATTCCATGACATTTTCTAAAAATCAAATAAATCTCATCCCAATTATGGAGACAAAAACACACATGCAAAACAGTCCCTTGAAAAGGGGTGAGCTGATCTAGAAGGAGAAAAAGTCACATGATCTCGCTAATCAGTGTCACAAAAATTAATTAACAATCCCAGCAATTGGGCACAGTGTTCAAAGAGTTTTGCTTTTACCTCAATGCATATGGCAGAAAATTAATTTGAATTTTACAAGACAGTAACATGCCACTTGGTCCTAATGGATTGATGGTGTTGAAACATCACACCAGCTTTCTATCATCCCTGTTAGCTCACTGTCAGCAGTTCCTTCTATCTTTCTCTCTGCTGCATTTATTGATATTCTCTGACATGGTCTTTGTTAATTACCTCAGCCATTCCACATGGTAATAAGCTTCATGGTCTAACTTTGCACCGAATAAATACCTTTCTCCTGAACTCCTTATAGAATAATTAGAGGTTCTATGATTGGCCAAGTTTTAGAATCTCTGATAAGTGGATATATCTATCCCATTAAAACCTCCATCAGATCACTCCTTTTCTTGAGATTGTTAGAAGCATGCAAAACGATGTGGAAAGGACACATGGAATCTGAGTTGTGAGAAACAATCACAAAAATAGCCCACAGAAGATTCACATTTTTAAGGCTACAATATTGAAAGAGACAACTTACATAAGTTTTTTTCTGTTCCACTCAATCTGTTTTTGCTCATCTAACTTTATGAGCGATATTCTCTCTTTCCCTTTCCATTAAAATTTATATGCATCTGTACTATTTAGTTTAAACATTCCATCTGGCAGTGAGTCCCATTCGGAGCACTATCTTTCTACAGAATTTCTTCCACATTTTCTGATGGACTGTTCTGTGACTATTTTATATCAGTGACTTCTATAGTTGTGCTCATCCCTACAAGTGAAGCATTCACTTTCCATCTCTGAATAAAATCAGTTGAAGTATTTTGGGGAAATCACACAGAAGTGATTAGAGTACATTAAGTGAATGCATATAAAAGATGCAGAAAGGAAACTATACAGTCTTGGAGATAATTGTAACCCATTACCACTGTCTGCCCATATAATATCTTGTTTAATGAATAAAATTTCATTTTAAATCTAAACCAAAAGGTAGATAGTGAGTATCGTCAAGATGTAACCATGCAGAAATTACCAGATTCAACTTCACACACACACTGGATAAGACTGCTTAACTTCAGATTTGTGTCTATTCTTGCACGTTTAAGTGCATTAGAAGAGAGCAACTTTAATGGGAAAAACAATTGGCATGTTGACTTTCCAAATTATTATATGCAACGTTAACAAAGTAACATTGAGACCACCAGCCAGCATCAAAGGTACAGAACTATAATTCCTCAGAGGCAAAGATTTTCAAGCATATTATAGTCTGCATCTCCTGCAGTTCAATATTCAAAACTCAAGAATATCTAATCGTCCAATTTGCCAGATGGTAATGTGTTATGTTTCATGAACACTTCCAGACTGGTCTGCTACATTCCACACTTCACAGAACAGAGCATACTATCTCAGAGATGCCAGCATATTGGCATGTCAAATCACTCAGTTAACAATGCATTCTCTCAAGCACAGGCAGAGGTCTCAAAATATGTTGGTATTGAAAAACAGGTGAGTCATCCCCTCAATATCCTGTGGACAAAAAATGGGGAACGGAAGCTGAGATGAACTTTGGCAATCTTAAAACTCAACAGCAATACGTTAGTTGCAGTGAGCAATAGAAAACAAATAGGAAGCAGGAAGTTGTTGAGTGCATTGTCTATTCTCCTTCCCAAATGGTCTAGCCATTGATCGTCATTGTTGTGTTCTCACCCTACTCTCACTGGTAAAGGCACTGCTGAAGCACCTCAGTAGTGCTCAAAGACCATAATCATTCCAAAACCTTCCAACCAAAGAGATTTTAACACAGCGAATCATTCAGGAATCTACCATTGCCACTATCTGTTGATCAGTGCTGCCTTGCCAATGTCAGTATAGAGACATTTTATCCTGTTCCTCCAAAGTACCTTTTGGGAATGACAACAACTTTGACTAATTATCTTTGCACTTTAGCTAAACTATCTGGGTACCAGTAGTAAAAATTTTAAACTCTGTTGCCTCTCACCCAAAAGTATTATAAACTGCTATCAAGTTCAAAGAGTCAGTTCCCATTCTCCATGCCAATAGAGAGGTGGAGAAAACAATTATGATCCAAGGTTCTTAATACTAGTACTTAAACAGGTAAAGTTACCATTGTCCTACCATTGGGCTGCTCCCTCATTAGAGAGAGTGTACTGGTGGTGGCTTAACCTGAGGGTCACCACTCCTCAGGCAAGGATTGGGGTTGAGAAAGGCAGCCTGTCATGATAACCTCAGCCAGTGCTGCAATTGAACCAATGCTTTTGGCCCACTTTGCATTGCAAACCAGCCATCCAGCCAACCGAGCTGACTGAACAGCCCCGACCTCCAGAAATTTAAATAAGAGCTCAGTTATAGCTATTTTCCAATGGTGACTTCATGTCTTATTTCCTTACACAAAATGTCATTTTTTCCTTTCTGCTGGTAGTGAAATACCAACTTCACTGGCATCTTATGAGTATAAGAAAGGACATTACAAATTAGGAGGCCATTCATCCCAAGAGGTAGTTCTATCATACTTGAAGGACCTGGCTAATAGCTGTCAATCTCAATTTTGAATTTCTCAGTTGAACGCCAGCCTTAATAATATTTTTTGAAGAGAGATTTCTGGATTTCCAGTACCGTTTACATGAAGAGTTCCTCCCTACACCATCCCTAAAGGGCTGGCTCTAATTTTAACATTATTTTGCTTTATTCTTAATAACCGACTGCTAAACTAATGAAAAAATGTTACAGGAAAATCATTTTCCCTAGGCCAAGAAGATTCTGGATTTGGTAAAACATTGTGCAGTAACAAACCATTTCTACAATGAAACAAACTCAAAACAATACCTATGCTGATTGAAATATAAATTATGTTTACTTTCTTTTCTGGAGAACATATTTTTTCACAAGCTCTTCTATATTCATTCCTCCCACTCTATGACAATACCAATTGAATACAGTGCACTGAATTGCAATTAAACTGATATAATTACCATCTTTGTAAGATACCCTTGCTTTCAAAATAGTAAAGCTATTCCCACTTTTTGCTTCCAAATCTTCCCTTTTAATTAGTTTCACAATTACTCATCAGCTAACCAGAAGCTCCATATTATTTCTGATATTGTGCTCTTTGAGCTACCTGATTTTTTTAAATACATCGAACAGAATTTTCATCGGAGTGCAGACGTACATGTCAGTGTGCGAATGGCCTCACTAATTATTCTTGGAGGAAATCTGATTTTACTATGCATTCTCAACTCCACAACATTTTCCTTTGGCCTTTTTGCGGATCAGGAATGCAAAATGCAAACCGACTTCATTGAGGTCAGTTTCTAAATGGGAGGTGAAAATGAGATTTTCTCCTGCATATCTTTTTCGTTTGATGGTGCCGGATTTTGGAAGCCCATTAAAGAGCATGAAATTTCAGAGTTTGTGAAGGACGTAGAAAGACTGCTGAGTAGACAGGAACTGCTATTTCGGATGTACATATGTTTTTAATATATCGATTCATTATAGAAATCTGCCCTGCAAAGATAAGTTGGCCCTTACATGCATTAGTGTACCTTTCAATAGAGAAAGTACCATATTGCATTAATATATGTAAAAGCAATGAGCTCTGCTGTCATATTTTTGTGTTGTGATCATCTTCACATTCCTGGTATATTTTAAAGCTAGGTAAATGGTCTGTGCCTGCAGTCAATGGATATCTGTTCTAGTCAGCATAGACTGAAGCTTTCGTTGTGATAGTTGTACCGATGTAAATGTATGGCTGTGATTCAGAAGGTTTAGCAGAGCACTGTTATTGATACAATAACTATTGAAACTTTCCTGAGCTGATATTAAGTTGATGCATGTGATGTCATTTCTTGTATGCTTACTTAACAGGTGCATAGGGGAGTACAATTTTTTTTCCATCCTTGGCTTTTTTTTAACCTATGCGTCGATGATAGTGGATTTTAGTTCAGAGTTTTCTGAGAGTTTTAGAGGTTTAATAGATTTCCATTTATTTTAAAATCATTCTCATTGCTATTGCACCTGAGAACTGTACACTGTCCATTCCGGGTGGATACCTTTGCCAGGATTATAGTAGATAAATGGCATAGATGAACAATGGAATTGAAGATAGTATGTGATAATGTGGATAAACATGAGGCTGCATGCAACAGAAATATTCACATGAATGTGGTATAAGAGAATGTGAAATGGCGTGGGGTGGTAGGGGGTGCAGAGACTGGCAATGGGGGAATGTGGTGTGGCACAGGGAATGAGGGGACATGCAGTGACATCAAGGGATGTAAGATAGCAAGGGGTGACATTTGAAAGGGGTTTCTTTAAGCATTGTTAAGACCTGTGACACCTCGCCTTATAAACAACCTGTGTACATCTACACTCCTCTTACAATCCATCAAGGTTTGCAAAATACATTGGGAATCCAAACCCTGTGAGAAAATTTAAAGCTCTCCTGGGAAGTCACATATAGATTGTGTGTATATTTTGCAAATGACTGAAGTGTGCAAACTTTTCCTGAGCCCAAATAAAAAAAATCAGGCCATTGTTTTATAAGTCTCTGGTATGCACTTAGAAAAGAGGCCAATAAAGCAAGAATATGATTTGAGATGAATCTGCTTTGGCTTCTCGAAACAGAGGAAGGGGAAAATGGCTTATGGCTGGTAACAAAAGAGACAGGGAGATAATAGGGAGGGAGGACAGAGAGAGGAATAGATCATAAGAAAGATGGGGAGTAGGTAAGTGAAAGGGCAACGCCAAGAGAAGGAGCATGGAAGAGAGAGATATTGTGAGGGAAGCAGCGAGCAAGCACTGGAGAGGTACAAGGGAGGGGAAAGAAGCAAAACTTGCATCAAAACATGTTGTGGCTGGAATGAATTCCAAATTCTGTCATTGTGAGTTGTCACACAACAATCAACCAGTTACGTGAGTCTATTCTTCATCTTGAAAGAACAATTTAATTTAATCTAAAGGTAAAAAAAACAGCTTTCACATTCCCCAATATAATGCATGTGCATCCCAAGTAACTATGACAACTGATAATTGTTAATAGTTTGAATTCTTGGTGAGCAGAAGAGGAAAATAAGAAACCAGATTAAAATGACAGTGTTTGTACTTTTTTTTCGGCTTCAGAGTGATAGTAATGAGTCATAAATTGAATTTTCTCCTGACAAATATAGAAGGGGAAGTACTCTAATCCATCAAGGTAAAAATATATGAAATGTTTCACACTTAGTATATATTACTGCAACGCTATATGCATATATATCTGGAAACATTGTTTAATGTTTATCATTTGTTTATAATTATGAGTAATATTTATGGATTGACAAGTTTATTTGAAGTACAGCTGAAACAAATGCAATATAATTCCAAATTAGGAAACTTTATTGGGAACATTATTAGTTTTGCACCCAAACTAATTTCACTCTCTGTCAAGATAAAATAATATCAAATAGAGCATAAATCAATTGTCCCACATAAACCAACAGGCAATGGAGGTTAAAGTGACAGCTTAAAGAATGGGTTAAAATTAAAAATACAACATATGCACTTAATCTGAATTGTTCATGCTTCAGTA
This sequence comes from Chiloscyllium plagiosum, assembly GCF_004010195.1. Classification (NCBI taxonomy): domain Eukaryota; kingdom Metazoa; phylum Chordata; class Chondrichthyes; order Orectolobiformes; family Hemiscylliidae; genus Chiloscyllium; species Chiloscyllium plagiosum. Next base: position 21,909,134 of record NC_057715.1, read on the forward strand.
ACTTAGTCATAGCTATGCACTTGATTAAGGAACGGTAGTATCTGCCACAATTTCCTGTTCTTGACTATTAAGCATTAAACATTGATAGTTTGTGTGAATGGACGTCAAGTAAATACAGTATTGGAGAGTCAGGCTTTGAAAGTTGTTGTATTGCCTAATCCAACAAATTCTCCGCTGGTCGGAGTCATAGCACAGACGGAGATGTTGTAGTTTTTGGAGGTCAGTCATCTCAACACCAGGACATTTCTGCAGGAATTCCACAGGGTAAAATTTCAAACATAATTTGGCATGGAGCCACATGAAGAGACATAACAGCAAGTGTCAAAAAGCTTGATCAAATTGATAGGTTTTAAGTAGCATCTCAAAGTAGGGAGAAGTTAAGAAATGAAGAGATTTGCAGAGGGAATTCCAGTTCCCAAAGGCCTAATGAGCTGAAGACACATTGCCAAATGTCAGGAGAGTCAAAACTGGAGACATTTATAAGGCCAGCAGTGGAGTTGCACAGATGTTTCAAAGAGTTGTGGTGCTGGAGTAGATTACAGAGGTAGAAGCAACGGGGTCATGAAAGGGTTGGAAAACACAAATGAGAATGTTAAAACAAAGATTGGCAGACGATAAATTAATATCAATCTGTCTTAACGCTCATGAGTGTGGCAGGTGAAGGGGACATACTGCATGAAAGTGTACGGAGAGTACTACGGAGAGTACAAGTTAGGAGACTAGTCTCAAGTTACGTTTTGTGCATTAAGTCATTCACTATCTGGGCTAACCTATAAAAAATAAGCTGAAACCAAAACAGAAAGTGCTGCAGAAACTCAGCATGTCTGGCAGCATCTGTGGAGAGAGCAACAGAGCTAATGATTCAAATCCATCAAGGCTCTTCTGTGGCAGTCAGTAGCTACTGGATGAAGTACCAGTAGGCAGTCAGTAGCCACGGAACAGTGTCCCAGCATTAATCAAGTCAGTGCCTTTGAGAAGGAAAGCTTGGAGAACACATTTGTTAAATATCACAGGTCACATCAGGTGAACCGTCATAAATTTTAAAAATCTGGAATCCATTTGCATAGTTATGACCTGAGAAACAAACAAAGGCCAATAGGAAAATATTAATCTCTTTTTAGGATCAATGTGGCTCCAACATGTCAGCATTGCATCTCCTTCAGACAGAAAAGTATTTGCATAGACCAACAGTTCTGAAGTGGCATTTGTTTTCAACCGCTTATGGTCTCTGTGCATTTCACAACTCATTCAATGCGTGGGCAGAGAAGCTGTTTATTGATGCTATTCTACGTTTAACAAACATACGTGAGTGTACTTTGAGATCTCTGTAACGGCCTTGAACTTGCTCATTACCATAAAAAACAATGCAGCTCTGAAGTATTTAACATCAGCAAATGTAAGTTATCAATCACTTAGCTGCTCGGAGAGTAACAAAGGATTTCTTAGCTGCAGATCATTTCCAAGGTTAAACTGTCATTCCTAATATGTGATGTATACATTCCTCCATAATTGACAAATAAACAGTTATAAACAGAATACAGCCAGTTTTATTTCAGACTTTTTTTAATAGAAATGGATGCAATTGGTGACATTTGAAGACCTCTTGACAATTCTTTTCTTCTGTGAGAAAATGGGCTAATTTTATTCATTGCAAGAAGGTTAAATTGGAATATTCTGCACAATTCTGGGCTCCTTCCTATGTGCAGGACGTTGAAAGGGTTCAGAAAAGATTTACAAGGATGTTGCCAGTTGGAAGATTTGAGCGACAAGGAGAGGTTGAATAGGCTGGGGATGTTTTCCCTGGAGGATCGGAGGCTGAGGGGTGAACTTAGAGATATTTATAAAATCATGAAGGGCATGGATAGGATAAATAAACAAAGTGGGGGGAGTCCAGAACTAGAGGGCAGAGGTTTAGGGTGAGAGGGGAAAGATATAAATGAGACCTAAGGGACAAGTTTTTCACGCACAGGGTGGTGCGTATGTGGAATGGACTGCCAGAGGAAGTGACTGGTACAATTGCATAATTTAAAAGGCATCTGGATGGGTATATGAACAGGAATGGTTTGGAGGGATATAGGCCAGCTGCTGGCAAGTGGGACTAGGTTAGGTTGGGATATCTGATTGGCATGGACAAGTGGACCGAAGGGTCTGTTTCCGTGCTGTACATCTATGGACAAAAAAAATGGAATGGAGGTTGAGTTGTTAGCTCAGTTGGTTGGATGGGGCTAGTATGGGGGATCAGGTTAAAGCCAGTAGCTTCTCTCTCCCTACCTAGAGCAAAACATCATGACATGTGCCATGTTTCAGTAAATTATTGTCAAGAACCTGCTTTCTCAAGAAAACTAACAAATGCTCAACTGCAAGCAGCCATTATTAAACTAACTTTCCTCAAAACTTCCCAAGAAAGCAAAATGTTCAGATCTTGCAATATACCACACTGGAAAACTTGTATATTAATAAGTAAAATGCTGCAACTACTTAACTTCTTAGAATACAAGGTGACTAAAATATTAAAAATATTGGAAATTTAACCGACTGGGTTGCATATTTATCTTGCAGAAATCAACCAAAATATGTGATCAATATTTGCAGTGTATTATGATAAAAATTGTTTTACCTTACACCAACATGTGTTTAACAAGTTATGAACACTTGATCAAGAAAAATTGAATTTTGTTTTCCATTTTATTCTTTCCTCCATAACAAATCTGGTTTATTTCTCTTCCCGTCTGCATATCTCCTTCAATTTAATTTCCATTTTCTCAACTCTGTTCTGTCAACATCGCCGACTGTGTCAAACCTGAACTTTGACTTTGATTGGCAACTCTACTAAATGTTTGGGACGGCAACTTTGATTCATGTGTCTTTATCAAAGACACAGAGCAACAATGCTCTACCAGCAGATACTTGGAAACTTTTGGTTTCTTTGCGACTTCCACTTTATTTCTGAGTTTTACTTGGGATTGTTGGAAGAATTTGGTCTAGAGGAGGTTTATCATGCCTCCTGGCCAGATTTTCTTTTTCATGAATAATCTACATGACACTGACGTAGTCTCTCTTCAATCTTCGGTAAATATAAATGGACCTAGTCTTTTTAAAACAACTCGAATCATGTACTGCTGACTCAGGGAAAAAAAAGACTCCCTTGCAAATTGACACTTCTTTTTCCATGACTGCGGCCTAATCAAAGACTTTGTTCCATGCCAGCTTGTTGCTTTTGCTCAAAAGCTTGGCTTAGATTGTATTTAGACCTCTGAGCAAGGTGTCCTAGACATGATTTCTAAGTACTCACCATACTCAGTGCGAGGACAGTTCCTTTAATGGTAGAATGTAACAGCTTCACTTGACATCTGCTTCCCATCAGAAAATGCAACTCTCATTGAAATTTCATTCTTAGTCGTATGAAATTCAAATCTCATTGATTTCACCATATTCCTGGGATCTGGTTAGACATTACATCAAAAATGTCTTTGATATGGCAAACAGTTACTTTACACTATCATCCGCCTTATTTGCTTTCAGCCAAGCGTCTAACGTTCTTTCATAATTACATCAGTTTTGTGAATTCCTCCATTTTCCCCCAGTGGAGGGATTGTCTTTAGTGCTGACTCACTATGACCTGAAAGTGATTGCACATATGGAGTAATCTTTCAAATCACTTAAACTTCCCGAAATTAAACTTCAGAAGTTGCAGAAAGGATTTCAAAATGTTCTTTGTTCCTTAACCTCTGCTACAGAGAGGGCAGTATAAAAAATGTTCACATCTTCAAATATACTGTGCTGTGCTTAGCAGGTGTGAGATTAACATTAGTGGTACAGCAGGCAATATCTGCTGACACTTAGAGTTTGTGCTTTGCCTCTCATAGAAAGGTTACTGAAATGGGCAAACTGATTACATCCAAATGACAAGTCTATTATGAGTTGTCTTTCTGTCTTTTTTAACCAGATTCCACCAGCAACTGCTATTGTACCACATGGTCAGGATTCCTTGTTTATATCTCATTGCCAATCCTTTCATATTAAATGTCCAACAGACTCAACCTGAAACAGTGGTGGAAGGAGATAAATGTTTGCAAAAGAAGATGTCAAAGAGCTTTAAGGAGAATTAGTGGAAAATCTCGGATTGTTCATACAAAGCAATGGTACAGCACAACGGACTGAATGCCGTTCACCTAAACTGTGTGGGTCTAACTCCATATGCAAAGAAAAGGTTCATGAATTGTCAATTGGATTGCTGACCTCTTCGGTTTATTGAAGCATATGAGAAGAAACTTGAGAGGAACTTATTGTTCAAATTGTTAACACTCCAGTGGTAGATCGATCTACTACTCCAGCTAGGTTCAGTGCATCTTAAACAATTGAAACCACATTTTCAAACCTAGAAATTGCAGCATTGAAGATGACATGGGGCTCACAGAATCCCTATAGTGTGGAAGTAGGCCACTGAGCCCACACCCAACCTCCAAAGAGCAGCCCACCCCGCCTACTCTATCCCTGCTTTTCCCATGGCTAATCCGTGCAATTTAATGCGGCCAATCCACCTAACCTGCACATTTTTGGACTGTGAGAGGAAACCGACACAGACACAGGAAGATTGTGCAAACTCCACACAGACAGTCACCCAAGGGTGGAATCGAACCTGAGTCCCTGGAGCTGTGAGGCAGCAGTGCTAACCATTGAGCCACTGTATCAGGGTAGAAAGTAGAGAAGTGATTTCCTCTGGTAAGGCTCATGCATAACATCAGCCATCTAGGTGAGACAGCAGAAAGGAGATCTTCACACATGGGCCAGTGGAAACCTGGAACTCTCGCCACAAGACCAGAGCTTACAAGTACAATCTGAGGTTAACAAATCCTTGTTATGTGAGAAGGCTAGGAACTCACACAATTTCATCTTGGCAATGACCTTTGCACTTGCTGACTGCAGTGTGAACAGGTGAACAGTGTCACCTCTTTCAGAGAAGGCCCACACTGGAATTAATTGCCTATCAAGCAGGCCAGCACTTAGCTGCTCCCAGAATTGAGGAGTCTAGTCACAGAAATTCCACCTACTGTCAATGGCTACTTAACCAGAGGCCTGCAGCACTCCAGGGTGAACAGCGCCACCAGGAGCGGTGGTGATAGCCAGTACGGTAAACTGAAGTAGGGGGAGGATTGCCAAGTGGTTCAATGAGTGGGAGTCCAAGGAGCGTTTCATTGACTGTGGGAATAAGGGAACAGAAGACAGGCTGTGAGGTTGGCTTTGAACAACTTTAACCCTTGCTTTGTGATGCCTAGCCCCAATCAGGCACTTGAGTACAGTTGTACAAAGAACTGCACTCTATCTCTTTCAAATCTGGTGGGGCCAGCAGCGAAGAGATGGCGCCCAAAGTGGGGAGACTCCTACATTGGTGGGTCCAGCACATGCGGCGAGGCGGGTAAGTAAACCTAACATGATTAGCTTATTGTCACCCCTCCCCCCCTCCCTCACACACACATGGTGAGTCCCCCCACCCACTGATGCACGATGGCGGTGAAATAACAGGGCTGTGTGCGGGATTTTGCCCGGAGCACACATGCTCCCACCTGCTTTCCGTCCTCATTTTATTTTTGCTTCTGCTCTTTTCTTTCACATTACTTTCCTCTTGTTTTGGTCTTTTTGTCTGCTTTTCTGAGGCCAGTTGGTTCTCAGTGATTCCTCTGGCAATAGTGAGTTGGTTCGGCAGCATAGGCGCAGCAATGGGAGCAGGCTGCAGTGAGAGTGACAGACGTGGCTTCACCAGGCCATTGGAGACAGTGACAGCGAGGACATTCCCCCAGGGATAGGACACAGTGAGGACATTCCCCCAGGGATAGGAGGCAGTGAGGATGTTTCCCCCAGGGATAGGACACAGTGAGGACATTCCCCCAGTAATAGGAGGCAGTGAGAACATTCCCCCAGTGATAGGAGGCAGTGAGGATGTTTCCCCCAGGGATAGGACACAGTGAGGACATTCCCCCACTAATAGGAGGCAGTGAGAACATTCCCCCAGTGATAGGACACAGTGAGGACATTCCCCCAGGAATAGGACACAGTGAGGACATTCCCCCAGGGATAGGACACAGTGAGGACATTCCCCCAGTGATAGGAGGCAGTGAGGATGTTTCCCCCAGGGATAGGACACAGTGAGGACATTCCCCCACTAATAGGAGGCAGTGAGAACATTCCCCCAGTGATAGGACACAGTGAGGACATTCCCCCAGTGATAGGAGGCAGTGAGGACATTCCCCCGGCGATAGGAGGCAGTGAGGACATTCCCCCAGTGATAGGAGGCAGTGAGGACATTCCCCCAGGGATAGGAGGCAGTGAGGACATTCCCCCAGTGATAGGACAAGTGAGGACATTCCCCCAGTGATAGGAGGCAGTGAGGACATTCCCCCAGTGATAGGAGGCAGTGAGGACATTCCCCCAGTGATAGGAGGTACTGAGGACGTTTCCCTGGTGATAGGAGGCAGTGAGGACGTTCCCCCGGTATTAGGAGGCAGTGAGGACATTCCCCCAGTGATAGGAGGTTTGTGAGGATATTTCCATGGCGATAGGAGGCAGTGAAGATATTCCCCCAGTGATAGGAGGTAGTGAGGACGTTTCCCCGGTGATAGGAGGCTGTGGCAGTGAGGTTGTTCCCCCGGCGATAGGAGGCAGCGGCAGTGAGGACGTTTCCCTGGCGATAGGAGGCAGTGAGGATGTTCCCCTCGCAATTGGAGGCAGCAGCAGTGAGGTTGTTTCCCCGGCGATAGGAGGCAATGACAGTGAGGATATTCCCCCAGTGATAGGAGGCAGTGGCAGTGAGGTTTTTCCCCGCGATAGGAGGCAGTAAGAATGTTCCCCCGGTGATAGGAGTCAACAGCGGCAAAGCTCCTGTGGTGGTCGGAGACAGTGGCACTGGTGGCAGCAGACCCTTCAAGATGGCACCCACAGAAAGGGGACAACTCCAGCCGAAGTCGGACTCGTGACCTAGCAGTGGTCAGGCCTGGCCAGGCAGTGGAGCCAGAGACTCCTGGTTTCGGGGTAAGTGTGGGCAGTGGCAAAGAGATGGCACCCAAAGTGGGGAGATTCCTACACAAGTGGGTCTAGCGCATCCGGCGAGGTGGTGGAGATATCCAGCATGGACTAGGTCAGAAAGACTGATATTCTGTACTCATCACTTCTTTGGTTTTCTAATTTATTCCCTTGACCTATAAAGCTGGATTATTGATTTCTTTACTTTCCTAATTTTTTTTTGTTTCCTAAGTATTTGACCTTAAGTATCTTTGTACCTGTGCTGTCATGCAGTGATTGTAAATTTTTCACTTTACTCATTTGTGTACATGTGATCATAAAGTTAACTCAATTCAATGATGTTTGAGTGCAAGGAACTAGAGATGAGACCCTGGAGTGGACAGCAATTGTCCAACTAAGGACCCCAATTAGCTTTAGGAAAGGGAAGCAGTCCTCAGCCTATGCCTTCCTCACCTCTAACACTCTGTGGGGCATTAACTTCTGTCCATGGAAGCTGGATATGGTTGAGATGCAGAATAACCACAAATTAATTGTACAGAGGACCAGGCTCAAGAAGCCAAATAGCACCCTATGGTTCATGTCTTAGAATCAAGTGAGGAACACTGTGTGAATGGATACTGAGGATGGCCATGTTATATTGTAACATATTACACGAAGGCAGGTCAATGTTTCAGATGTGCCCTGTGTAGATGAGGGACTTTTGGCTTGATAGCATCATCACTTTCACCTTTTCACAATCCAGATGAGTGTTCAGGTGCTGTCACACAAAGGTCTCTCACAAAGTAGATCAGAAGGAGGTATACCTTCTGTTTTGGATATGTCAACAATCTGCTGGGGGTGGGATGAGAGGTTTGGAGGGTGCTCAAAATTGCATTGGATATTTTTCCAAGATTTATTTTCGACCACAAGTTATTTGCACTTCAGCAAAAATAAATCGCCCATGAACTTGTGTAACTGAGCAGCATTTTAGAGCCTCCCCAGCCCCGATCCTTAAGAAAAAGTAGCCTGTTATTTATTATTATTTTGCCCATTAACAGGAATGCCAGTCCAAAATATTCTGGCCCATTCTAATGATTGACCCACTCTTCCATCATAAGAAGTTGAGACAATTCTGCTATTTAATGAGTTTCTGATTCTTTTCTCTGTTCAGGTTTAAACTACATATCATTTTCCATTAAGTCTGTCTTCAGTTTATAAATCTCCCCACATAGTAGCTGCCTCCTGCCTTTTTCTAACAGCACTGCAAGCTTCTGTAATTAAATAATAATCCTACTGCATTGATTATACATAAATAACTCAACCATTAAAATGAGTGATTTGTTACAGTGAGTGAAAAATAATACAAATGATATTTTCCAGCTTCATTTACTTCTGCATTCAAATTTAAACAGTTTATCTCATTAGATAATGCATTTTAAAAAGAACCCTTTCTATATCCATGTCTCTGCTGCTGTATTCTTTGTCAAGATTAGAGTGGTGCTGGAAAAGCACAGCAAGTCAGGCAGCATCCGACGAGCAGGAAAATCGAAGTTTCAGGTAAAAACCCTTCATCAGGAATGAGACTGGGAACCTCGGGGATGGAGACATAAATGGGAGGGGGGTGAAGCTGGAGACAAAATAGCTGACAGTGAAATAGGTGGTTGGAGGTGGGGGTAAAGGTGATAGGTCAGAGAGGAAGGTGGAGCAGATAGGTGGGAAGGAAGATTGACAGGTGGGACAGGTCATGAGGACAGCGCTGAGCTGGAAGGTTGAAACTGGGGTAAGTTGGGAGGGTAGGGGAAATGAGGAAACTGGTGAAGTCCACATTGATGCCGTGGGGTTGAAGGGTTCCGAGGCAGATGATGAGGTGTTCTTTCTCCAGGCATCGGGTAGTGAGGGAGTGGTGATGGAGGAGGCCCAGAACCTGCATGTCCTCAGCAGAGTGGGAGAGGGAGTTGAAACCCTCGAGGCTCCCAGCTTCATTCCTGATGAAGGGTTTTTGTCCGAAACGTTGATTTTCCTGCTCCTCGGATGCTGCCTGACCTGCTGTGCTTTTCTAGCACCACTCTAATCTTGACTCTAATCTCCAGCACCGGCAGTACCCACCTCCGCCCTGCTGTATTCTTTGGTTAACAAAATAATTTTTTTAATGATTTGTACGTCCGAAAAAAAAATTAATACAAGAAAAAAACTTCTTCAAATCCTTCTGAAATTATTTCTAAACTGATTCTAAACAATTTTCAATGAGTTTTGTTGGGCTGGTAGGTGGATGAGTATCATATTAGCAGCAAAAAACAAAGAACTTGTGTTTATATACTGCCTTTCAGCTCCTTGTAATGTCTCAAAGCACTTTATAGAAAGACTTCGTTCATTGGAGTTCAATCTTTACTTTAATGTAGAAAAGATGCAAAAAAACCTGTAGATGCTGGAATCCAAAATAGACAGGCAGGAGGCTGGAATCATACAGCAAGCCAGGCAGCATCAGGAGGTGGAGAAATCGACGTTTAGGATGTAACAATGTTTGATTCCCGAAACGTCGACTTCTCCATCCCCTGATGCTGCCTGGCTTGTTGTGTTCTTCCAACCTCCTTCCTGTCTACCTAATGCACGAAAGAGCAGTTTTAATACTAGTGCCGGTTTACTTCAGTGTTTTGGACCCTAAAACCCCTGTGGTAACTGCTTTCATCTGTCTGCTTTAACCCAATCAGCTGGCTCAGGATCGCACGATTTTGCATTTGGAAGAACAGACCTGGATTCAGCATTTTAAAGGCTGACCCCGCCCCCGAATCCAGCTACATGAATCAAGTAACCTAATAAAGTGTACAAACAGCTCCACAGTCGTTTGCACTAAACATCAAGAGACAGGAGTCTCTTTCAGCTTGTCTGCAATACCAAATGGGCTTTAAAAATAATTGGATTGAGTTTCTATTTATTTAATATCAGCACATTCCAAAAAACAAAAAAAAAGCAGATTTTCATACACAAGTGTGCTCTGTCCAAAACCATCTGCATTCATGTTTTCAGCTGAAGATGTGATTCACTCTCAGGGAATTGCGAGATCCTACCAACTGTGTGGGAGCTCCCTTCAAATTGTGAATGCTTTCTTAGGCACACAGAGACACACATACATTTCAAAAGCATTTTCACATCAAAAAGATGTTTGCTAAGAAACAGCCTAATGCACAACCATCAAACTGTTCAACAGTACAGGAGAGTTTTGCAAGTCATTTTCAGTAATTTTAGATTAGGTCGTTAACTGATTGAGGATTGAATACACTTATTTGATATTCTCACTTTTGGTGATAAACCCATTTTAAACAACATTAATAAAGCATGACTCCTCATGCCTTTTAAAAACATTGAGGAATACTTTCTAAATGAAAGAAAAATACAACTTATAATTATTTCCCTTTTGTGGCCCAATTGTGATGATTTATGGAGGATTTTATATTTCTGATTTTATGTTTCTCATTCACTGGGATGTGGGCATAGCTGGCCAAGCCAGCATTTATTGTCCATCTCTAATGGTCCTGTGGAAAGTTACAGGGAGCTACCTTCTTGAATGAATGCTGTCCAAGGGTAAACAGAGTTGATGGCCGGTGTAATCAGTTTTGAGGGCACAATCGGTTTGGTGTGTTGTGTTCGATTCAGGTGACTCAAATCTTGAACTAGTGTAAAAGATCGCAGAAAATATAAATGCCCAGAGTTATGAGCATAGCTTACTTACATATAAAACTCACAACACTTTTTTTTTAAGAAGACATAGAAGAGAGGATTTCAAGAGGGTGTGAACATTTGACACAAACGCGTTTTTGGGACCATTACTATTGTCATTGGGACATTTTGCTTCTATATCTTTATTTCAGATTGGATTTGCAGCTTGCTCACAGGAGGAGTGAAGTCAGTTTTCTAACCTATTGGAACATATTCAATTCTTGTCCATCCCTTGTCTTTGTAGGTCCTTGACTCCAGCACAGTACCAAGGGACGGCTGCACTGTTGGACATGCCATCTGCTCTCTCAGGAGGGGTATAAAATGAAACAATTACAAAGAAGAGCAGAGGTTCTATCCTTCCTGTTCAGACAAAGATTCACCCTCAAATCAACATCACAGAACAGACTATCAGTTCATTATAATTTTGCAGTTTATGAGAGTTTGAAATTTGTAGATTCACTGCTAAATTTCCAACATTGCCACAGCGACTACATTTCAGAAATAGTTCAATCACTGTGAGTGCTTGTGGGTGACAGGAAAGGCACGACACAAATGGACACCTTTTTCCAAATGAAGCACGTCTGCAAACAAATTCAAGTTATTTATATTAACTTTTGGAATACTCAAGCACTCCATCTTGACTGGAAATCTCCATTCCTCTGAACTAATTCTCACAATCACTTCTGGTCTCAAAGTCAGAATCTCTGCACAGCACTTAGCAACAACCAGATAATTATCCAGAGTTTAACTTGTGCCAGATTGGAGCAATAAAGGCCAACAGAAAGATGATATGTGCCACTGCACGTCTGTTTAAGTATCACTAGACTAATATTTTCTCAGTAATAATCATGTCCAATTCAAGTGAGGCATATCTCGTAAATATTTAAGGTGCAAATTGCAGTTGCATGTTCAAATACTGAACAGACTAACAAGCAGAATATCATAATGTAGACCTTGTGCAGTCTTGATGTGCTCTGAAGGGCACCATTCAAATAATTCCATTGAATTTAACAGCACAGGCACAGGCCATTCAGCCCAGCTACATACTAACCTTTTGCCTAGCACAAGCCTTCTTTCATCCTTTATACTCAACCCCTCACATTTGTCAAGTTTCCCCTTAATATTTTTATTCCTATCAAGGCTTAACCATTGGCAGTTGAGTGTTGCCAAGAATAATGCCAATTTGTAGTTGCATTTGAAGTAAAACTCAACAGCTTCAGCTTTGCAATTCAGTTCAAATCTACAACGTCCAGTCATTTCTTATCTTCATGATCTTTATCAAGAAGTTTGAAAAAGCTCTGTTTGCAAAGCACAAACATGTTCATTTTATTTGTGATAAAACCATAAACAGGTCGATATATTGAGCGCTGCCTCCTGTTGTTTTAACCTGATTGGTATTGCATTGAAAAGTTCATTGAGATTCTGTCTGAGATTGAATAATCTGGGTTTGCATTTACGAGGCATGCCAGCATGATTAAGGAGCTGCACAGGCTCAATGGTCAAAGGGTCATTCTGTGGAAAGCTGCAGTTAAAGCAATGATGTGTCAAATATAACATGCCAGAATTACTGTACAGATCTCTTTTGGGGCATATTGTACCCACTAGAGTTTGATAAACATCAGAAAGCATTTACGAAAGGTCCATTAAGTTACTCAACTTGGTGATGCATGTGGAGTATTGCAACTTCTGTGCATGGTTGGGGAAGCAAGGGTCAAAATGTGTCTACTTAGACTCTATTGCTGATCCCAAAGCAGTCATCCAACTTCAATCAGTTTTGCCATTCAAAGCACAATTACTTCAGATAAAGCATTGCATGCGATCAGGTCAGAGAACAATGACACTTAAAAATAGTCCATTTGTAACACGAGACACTTGGGTACTCCCTGACTAATTTACTGTTAGTGAACCGGTAATGGGAAGTATTACAAAGTGTTTAAAACACGATAATCTTCTTTGCTTTGCATGAGTAGATATACAAAGAGGTCAACAGTTCAGATGTTAGCATATTGACTTTTGAGTGCTGCCCTGGAATCTCCAGGAATTAAAGGTTAATCTCTATGCTGCTGCAATATATAAGAAGGTAAATCATAGACGACCTCAAAAAATGTAATACTTTATTTGAAGGCTCCCAGCCATAATTTAATCACCATAAATGTACTGATGTTGAAGCGTGCTTCCAATTAAACTTGTTGGACTATAACCTGGTGTTGTGTGATTTTTAACTTTGATGTTGAGGAGAGCTGGGTTATTTAGCTGACAAAGGCGAATCATCCAACGGGACGATCAAGAGAGTCTTGGAAGCAAGGTTTCATTCAAAACACAACTCAATTCAAAACATAAACATTGAGAGCAGCAACAGGCTATTTAGCCCATCAAGCTCCATTATTCATTAAGGTCGTGGTTGATTTTAATTCCATTTCTCTGCCTGTTCCCCATTTTTCTCTACTCCTCAGTTGTTCAATCTCATCCATGAATGTCTTGAATGACTTTACAGTTTTCTCCAAGATTTGCCACCCTCTACAGAAATGAAATTCACTCTCTTTTCCATCTTAGATGGGTGACCCCATATTTTGAAACTGTGTTCCCTAGCTCCAGGTTCCTTTGAACATCATCTCAGGGTCTACAATTCAGAGAAATAAAAATAGACAAAATTCTGGCAATACTCAGCAAGTCAGAAAGCCAGAAGTAGAATTGTTGCCTGGACTGATACCTCTGTCTCTGTATCTCTGTCTCTCTCTCTCCATGGATGCTACCTTCCTGCTAAATGTTAACCTGTTGTTTCTGCTTATATTTTGGATTTCAAGCATCAATAAAAAGCTGTATCATCTTCTTAAACCATAGGACACCCCAAATTACTTTGAACCATAAAGTGCTTTTGATGTACATCTGGAAACACAGCAGTCAATTCACAGACAGCAAGGTCACACAAATAGCAACACCAGTTGGTCATTTCTGTGATATTGATTAAGGGAAAAATACTGGCCTTAGAGATAACTACCCTCTTCTTCTGGTATGGGATCTTTTCCATATATTGAAGAGACCTTTAACTTAATATCACATCCATAAGATAGCATTTTTGACAGGGCAGTTGGAATGTCAGATTTGATCAAGTCCCTTTGGGAAGTCAAAAACCCTGCAATTTAAGAAGCAAGAGTGCTACCCATGCAACCAAGGCTGAATGATTTTGATCCAATATTTGGGAATGCATTGGGCTTGAACAGGACAACAGGTTTACATTGAGGTGACCTATCTTCAATATTTTATTTGTGTGCCTCGCCTCCCAATATATTTGCAGTTGAAACTGTAAAGGTACTGATAATGAGTTCTCTGTAGTACCAAATATCAGCTGAAAGTCTCGAATGACAAAGTGCAGTCCAAGTGGGGAAGTAGAGATCATTACAAAGCAGGATGATTGCAACTTGAAAATGACTTATTCTAATGAGGTGCAAAATCTCACCTCGGTTGTTGGAAAAAATAAACTATTATAATGTCTCATAAGCAAAGCACTTACAATATATTCCTAGTGGCTAAGCAGAAAAAAACGCGGCGCAGAAATTTCACAGGTTTTGCTAAGAGTAAGAGCAAAGAAATATGACAGGTGCTTTGTTGTGTAACACAGGGAAAATTGCTTTGTCTCAGCACAATGTTGCTATGCAAAGTGTCCAACACAATTAACAAGTCATCCTTTATATGCTTCGCTTGATATAATTGGCTTGCAAAGGCATAGTTGTACGCGTGTGTTTGCATGTGTGTGTGTGACATGCTCTGTGGAATTAAGGATAATTGGATTTCAATTAAGAAGAGTACATATAGTTACAGGCATTACACCCTCCCTGGAGTTGCCACTGCTTCATCCTTGGAGAAAACTCACATAACCTCTCAGTGAGAGATGTCTGGCGCTGCACATCTAACCTCTTCAGAGGAGGCAGACACAATGCACGTGTGAGCAGAGAAAGTCCGAATCAAAACAATGTCTGCACCATAGAGTCACAAGACTATAAACTGCAAATAGATGCGTAAGGATACTTGGTGTACGTTTGCATATAAACAAATAACAGAAATAAAATTAGGATTAATCACCTATCAATTATGTAGAAATTAACAGGAAATACTTTTATATGTAAGAGCTGTGTGCTGCTTATAGGATCAAATTGTTTTGAATATGCTTCATTTTTCTGTCATGGAACAATTTAATACCATGCAAACTTAAAATAGGACATCTAAGTGGAGCCCTAATAAACATAGAAATTACCTAAATATGAAAAATATAAATTACACACATTATTATTTAGACTTTATATGCTTTTCACGACAATTGCACCCAGAGGCAACATAAATAATCACAGAGTGTGTGACTTAATGTTTCACAGACTTATGGGTCAAGAGTTTAGTTCACTGATGGAAATTTGTCTGAATCTTGCCTATTTAAGTTTTTCATTCCAGTCCAACAAACCTTCCAAATGAATCCCTGCTCACAGAGCCTCTTAACGTTTTCCACATTTTCCATTTTTCTCAATTTTCTCTATCGAGACACATTTTAACTGTATGATTTGATTTTAAACTGCTGCTTGAATGATTACCCTGTTCTTTGATTGGGAACAAACATCCTCTGAGAACAGTACTCATTTCCTTGGTTTCATTTCCTTATTTTCACCCACTGGACTCCTGAAGACAAAAATATGAAAAACGATGAATTTGGTTTAGATTCTAAGGTTTTTAAAAAATCTTTCATGGGATGTGGGCTTTGCTGGCTGGCCAACATTTATTGCCCATCCCTAGTTGCCCTTGAGAAGGTGGTGGTGAGCTGCCTTCTTGAACTGCAGAAGCTCATGTGCTGTAGGTTGACCCATTAGGGAGGGATTTCCAAGATTTTGACCCAGCAACAGATGAGGATGGTGAACCGCTTGCAAGGCAATCTGCAAGTGGTGGTGTTCCCAGATATCTACTACCCTTGCCCTCCTAGATAGAAGTAGTTGTGGGTTTGAAAGATGCTATCTAAGGATCTTTGGTGAATTTCAGCAGTGGATCTTAAAGATTGTACATAGCTTTGCTACTGTGAGAAACAAAGCTCACTCACTAAACAATTGCAGTCCGAGACAAAAATCTGAACCAGTAGTGTTGTTTATTTGTACAGTTGCAAGTGGGTGCAATGTCTAATGCCAGGTAAGGCAGTGACAAATACACATCAAATCCAACAAACTCTCGAAATTTATACAATTTGAATCCCCATATTTTTTCTTATTTCATTGTTTGCCCCTGCCCCCTCCACTTACGTCACTCATTTCTTTAAGACTGATCCCACAACTTCTGTTTATCCAGCCTTGTCCGTGACAAATGCCTATCTCTGGCCCCCATAAGGTTGTTTGACGTCATCCTACTGCAGGTCACCGCTAGGCATATCCTTTCTTTATCAGCATTTATTCCTCTCCGGAGGCCACTCTGACCTTTATGACCTCTTTAATTAGGGTTTGTTCCTGTGTCCCCATACAAGTGGGAAAACAGATGTTTTTCCTACTGTCTTATCTGTTGCCCATACATCTACCATTGTTCTGTAATCACGTCTCATGCTAACATACCATTTTCTTTAACGGATTATATACTTCCTCTATGTAGTTCCCATTCTTGTTAACTCAGCTCTTAGCTGAGAAACAATCACAAACTAATGTGAATTCATTTACTCTGTATCAGAACTTATAATTGCAGAAATAACATTAATTCACCTATATCCCACACTACTGAGCATCAGTGGTGGAGGGAGTGGATGCTTCCAGATATTGTGCCAGTCAAATGGGTTGCTATGTCCTGGATGGTATCAAGCTTCTTAAATGTTGTTGGAGCTGCACCACCCAGGTAAGTGGCTAGTATTCCATCACACTCCTGACTTGTGGCTTGCAGATAATGAATAGGCTTTGGGGAGTCAGGAGATGAGTTAATCATTGCACTATTTCTAGCTTCTGACCTGCTCTTGCAGACACTGTGTTCATGTGTCCAATTGAGATTTTGATCAATGGTAACCCCCAGGATGTTGATAGAGGGGGATTAAGCGATGGCAACACTATTGAATGTCAAGGGGTGGTGGTTACATTTTCTGTTATTGAAAAGGGTCATGCTTGGCATTTTTCCTTGCAATTTGTCATCCCAAGCCACTTAGATTCTGAAAGAGGATGTAGGTATTGTTCCTTCACAACACATGCAAGCAGTTTTTTTTAATTACTGAAACATATTTTAATAAGATGCTTGTCTCTCTCATTTCATTCCTAGTTGAAATGCTTCCTTCCATTTGTTTTTCCAGATTCACTTTTAGTGAAAGACATCATTAAATCACAGAATCCCTACAGTGCCTCTGCCCATTGAGTCTGCATTGATCCTCTCATGAGCATCCCATCCAATCCCTATAACCCCACATTTACCATGACAAACCCACCGGGCCTACACATTAATGGACACTATGTGACAATTGAGCACGGCCAATCCACCTAAACTGTCCATCTTTGGACTCTGGGAGGATACCAGAGCACCTGGCAAAAAACCCACACAGACAGAGGGAGAACATGCAAACTCCACACAGACAGTCACCCAAAGATGGAATCAAACCCAGGGCCCTAGCACTGTAAGGCAGCAGTGCTAACCATTAATCTACCATGCCACCCCAAATGAAGCACGGCCTTAGATAGAAGGTGGAAAGAAAAACAAAAATAAAATCATGTGACATGGTTCAATTGGTAGCATATTTGTCTTTAAGTTCCATGATTCTGAATTCAAGTCTCACTACATAACTAGCACCAGAAATAATAATAAAATGAGGGAGTTCTGCACTGTTAGAGGTACCAATTTTCAAATGAGGCATTAAACTCAGGATCTCCCTGTTAGGTGAATGTAAAAGAACACATGAAACTTTGGGAGTTTACCCTGATATCTGTTAAGCATTTAAAACTCAACCAAAGACATAAAACAAGATTATTAGGTCATCATCACATTGTTGTATGTGACTAGTTCTATGTTTTCAAACTTACAACAGTGACACTTAAAAAGTACCTTATTGGTTGTAAAGCAATTTGTGGCACCCTATAATTATGAGAAATGCTCTAAGTGTGAGACTTCTTTTTGGCCCATACACCTCTTTAAGCCTTGAGACATAAATGTGGCATGTGGTTATTTATCTGAAGAACGTACTGCTATTATTAAAAATTGTGATATCTGTCAACATTGAACCTCTACCATCATTTCTCCGCAAGATGGAGAAGTCCTGCTCAATACAAAACACCCGCACCAGAAATAAATAACTTGCTAATAGTTTGATAGAACAAAGAACTTTATGGAATACAGAATTCATCAACAAATTATTTAAATTTTAGTCCATTTTAACAAGAATGTAAAGTTCATGAAATTATATACCGAGCTTCGGGCTAGGATGTATTCATAAAGATGTATGTCCGATAATTCACTTTTAAAAATTTGCTTTCTCCATTGTCTGTCCTAACGCATATAGTCAGCAGGGTTTATCCATCCATTTCTCTGGTCATCAATGCCCACAATGTTGTCTCCAAAGAGATGGTAAAATACACCTAGGTCTGACATCCCTCCAAACCCAAACTAATTTCCTCACCTGTTGTGACACCAAAACCACATATTCAATGAATTCTTGAGTTAAAGTGAGTAATGAGCAGAGAAAACTTCATAACATTCCACATGTGCTCTCAAGTGATGATGCAGAATACTTCTCAGACTATACTTCAGAGGAACATCTATTCTCTGAAATTGTAGGATGATCAAAGCACATAAAAAAGATTTTCAGTCCATTATGTCCATCTTGGTTCTTTACAAGAGCAATTTACCTAATCCCACTCCATCACCTTTTGCCCATTACCCTGCATATAGCTTTTTCCTCTGATATTGTTTAATTCACTTTTGAAATCCATAATTGAATTTCCCTCCACCGCACCCTTGGGGAGTACATTTCAGATCTTTCTTCTGCATGTTAAAAATTTTTGTTTTGTTATGACTCCATTACACTTTTTGCATCTTAAATGAGAGGCCTCTAGTTGTTGATTCTTTACAAATGGGGACAGTTTCCCTTTATCTACACTGTCCAGACTACTTATCATTTTTGATGTCTTCTATCAAATTCCTTCTTTTTCTGAAAAGCAAAAAAGCTCCGGCCTCTCCCATCTAGCATTGTGACTGAAGGTCCTCACTCCTAGAATCATTCTCTTGAATAATTTCTGCACTCCATTAATTCCTTCAGAGCATTCCTGAAGTCTAGTGTCCCGATCTGGTGTAACACTCCAGTTGAAGCTAAAACCGTATATAGATTAATATAATGTGTCTACTTGTGGACTCTGTGCCCATACTCAAGATTCTGCATGTTGCTGTTTTCTGAACCGACCCTGTCACCTTTAGTGATTTGTTCACCCTCAGATTTTTCAGTGCCTTTTCACACGAATGTGATGATGTCACCAGGTACAGACAGCTGTGAGATAATGGGTGTTGGTGCAGTCACTTCCTGTGTCCTGTCTTGTCATGGACAGTTGGCATCACTGGTTATGCCTGTGCATGTGCCGTGGCCATATTGGATTAGCTATAATCGCTCCAAGTAAATTCCTGACTAATGAGGTGTAGTCATTGCTGTAATTGATTAAACAACAGAAAAACTGGTCACATTGAGTTCTGAAAGAAGCTAGAAGATGATGATCAAATAACCTTGATTTTTTTTGTGATGCTCAATGAGGAATAAATACTGGCCAGCATATCAAGGAAAATTACCCTGCTCTTCTGTGAAGTAGTATCCTTGGATTTTTTCATCAAATTGAGCCTCAGATGAATGACTTGTCCCACCTCTGGTAGTGGAGCACTCCTTCAGTACTGCACTGAATGTCAGTCTACATGTCTCTGCTCTTTTTCTAGATTGGAATGGAAGCCCAACTGTCTGAATCAGAAGATGTCAGCTCTTCCAACTGAGCCACAGCTGACACCTTAGAATTCAATCTCCTGGCTTGTGAAGTATCTGATCTCTAATCATTGCTTAACCACGTAGCAGAGTTTACAGTTGCAGCACAGTGAATTGGACCTACATTTACTATTCTTTAACAATAAACAGTTGTATTGAAAGCAGAAATCAATTTAGCTATTGCGTTAAGTTTGGAATGACAGACAGTTCTGAGATTTGAGAATTGTTTCTCGCAGGTTCGGATACAGGTGGAACACAGACTGTGGTGGCAGGCTCCCTCTGTTTATCATCTACAGCTTCCCCATATGCTTTCCTTTATTTTTCTGAAAAGGTCCGCACTTATTCTCTTGCAGTGAGAATGTCCACTGTCAACAATCTGTTTGGGCAGAAGCCTCACTGTGAGACAAAGCAAACTGTGTTAGATTTTCTGTGCTTGAGAAGGCAAACTCCACTTGCGTGCGGTGTCCCATCTGGCTGTAGCTTGAGAGAAAATGGCACAAATGGATCGCAAGGTGCTCAATGAACAGATTGGGGATATCAGGCAGATCGGAGACTTCATTCATTGGCCGTAGGAATATATATTTATACTGTCTCTCTGCTGACAAAAAAAATGAACAGAACCAGCTACCATACAAATAAAAACATACAAGACGGAAGACTGTAAATGATACACTTTCATGAATTTTGGATTCAAATCCAAAATGCAAAGGGAAATGCATATTTTGCATCCACAGCCACCGAGTGCCCTACGTACAAGCAACCATTATGTCATATATGTGGGCGGCACGGTGGCAGTGGGCGGCACGGTGGCACAGTGGTTAGCACTGCTGCCTCACAGCGCCAGAGACCCAGGTTCAATTCCCGCCTCAGGCGACTCTCTGTGTGGAGTTTGCACATTCTCCCCGTGTCTGGGTGGGTTTCCTCCGAGTGCTCCGGTTTCCTCCCACAATCCAAAAATGTGCAGGTTAGGTGAATTGGCCATGCTAAATTGCCCATAGTGTTAGGTAAAGGGGTAAATGTAGGAGTATGGGTCTGGGTGGTATACGCTTCGGCGGGTCGGTGTGGACTTGTTGGGCCGAAGGGCCTGTTTCCACACTGTAAGTAATCTAATCTAATCTAATCTAATATAAGCAAGTACTGTGTGAGTACCACCACTTATATTCAACAATGCCGTTTTTCATAGGCAAGTCTCAATCTTATTCACGGTATTTATACGTTACAAACTCTGCTGAGAGAATGTTTTTAGATTTAACAATGGTTCTTTTTTAAATGACTGCAATCTCCTTAGTCTGTGGGACGAACAGATAAAAACTGTATGACTAAATCTATTATTACGCAGCCAGCCAGAATCTCAGCTGTCATTTGCTTTGCCTCAGCCACAAACTATGAACGGCACTGGAAAGTTCAGCAATTATGGCTCAACCCAATTTCTACAGAAAGGGGCTGGCGAGCTGCCTTCTTGACAGCTGTGTGGTTTGCTAAACCATTCAAAAAAAAAGATAATAGTCAACTACATTGCTGTTGTCCAGAATCACATATAGGCCCAGATCAGCTAAGAATGACAAAGTTCCACCCGCAAATGTGAGGAGTTTCACAACACTTGACGTGCTGTATAGTTGTCCATTATTGATCTTATATTTTTATTGTGATTTATTTAATTCATTGAATTTAAATTCCTCAGCCTTCATGATGGAAATTCAGCTCATGCATCAAATGTTTCCAGAGGTTCTTCTGCAGCTGTACAGGGCCCTGGTGAGACCACACCTAGAGTACTGTGTGCAGTTCTGGTCTCCAAATTTGAGGAAAGATATTCTGGCTATTGAGGGAATGCAGCGTAGGTTCACGAGGTCAATTCCTGGAATGGCGGGATTACCTTACACTGAAAGACTGGAGCGACTGGGCTTGTATATCCTTGAGTTTAGAAGACTGAGAGGGGATCGGAGAGTGGTGTGTGTGTGGAATGCTCTGCCCCAGAGGGCAGTGGAGTCCCAGTCTCTGGATTCATTTAAGAAAGAGTTGGATAGAGCTCTCAAGGATAGTGGAATCCATGGTTATGGAGATAAGGCAAGAACAGGATACTGATTAAGGATGATCAGCCATGATCACATTGAATGATGGTGCAGGCTCGAAGGGCAGAATGGCCTACTCCTGCACCTATTGTCTATTGTGTATAGTCACTGTGACTCAGAGTTACCAACCTGTGCCTCAGATATGAAGGACCTTCCTGATTTGTGATAGATCCAATTGTATCAATAGGTGAAACATGATTCACACGTGAACGAAACCCAATATTTGCAAGCCATCTGAACCCAATGGTGACTCAGACCTTGCAGTTTCAAGGGCCTGAAGTTGTAGTACAGGAGTAACAAATTTATGGAGTAGGTGCAAACATACTTGATGAGTGGATAAAATCTGGTTGCTTTTTCAAAATATGGTGAAGATTGTATTATATTTTAGAAAATCATTTTTATCTTATCTCAAAATGCCTCCTGAGTTATTCTTTTGGTGGATTCTGGTGAATTGGCATTAAGGTTATAAGGGAAAGGGGTTGGTGGGGATGAGGGGGGAAAGAAGGTGGATCTACCAACTTTGCAAGCAAAACTCTGTCCCACTATATCTCTGGATCATTAGAGCAGGCCTCTGGATTACTTAACAAATAACATAACTACCATATTACATTTCTAGGTATTTGAGATTTGATCTTGGTGCAGCTTTATATGGCGATCAGCAACAGGAGCCATGACCAATTTTCCTTTTAGCCCTTTAAAGCAATTCCAACACCCACACTGTTGCTCTCTCAACACAAACTAGGAACCAAGCATGATATCTTCTTGGTCCATCATGTGGCTCAGCTACTGAGCAAAATACGGATTTACTACGGAGATTATGCATTGAGCAGAATAGCAATTTAATGTAAAGAAACTCTCAGGTTGCGTCTTTATAATGAAACCTTTTCCATAGCTGATGAAACACATGACTTTCAAGTTATCTACTGAGATTGAAATCCAACAATATGTCTTATGGATTAACCCAGCAGTTCAATGCTGTCTGACAGAAATAGAATATGATTAAATAAATCTATTTTGTATGAAAATATGCCAGTGTATTTATAATTATCTCCCAAGAAAACAATGTTTCCTATTAGTTTGCCAATGCACTACATACTGAGCAGATTGTTCAAAGAACACCAAAACAGTCTTATCTAAGATAACTGCAGTTTAATTGCTTTGGTCTCTTAAGCATATTGCAAATGAAAATGGATCAATTATATAAAAGAGTGGGGATGTAGTTCAAAAGATATATTACATATTTTGTTTTCACACCGAATCCCTGAACCCTTCTTGAAGCTACATCCATGGTTAGTTCACCTGAGCAAGGCTTATTAATGTGTAAAGGACACACTGAACCGTCTTCCTATAAGTGTTCAATGACTTCCTATTTAGCAGTCCAGATTAAAGATTCAATGCATCTCATGAGATGATGTCAACAAATCAAGCTGAAACAGTTAGGGTTAGGGGTCTGATTAGTTAGGTCTCACTGAGATTACTGAATAAAACATTTGGCATAAATAGCAAAGTACTGTGCTATTTTGAATTCTCGCACTAGTTTGGAATGGCTATAATGTGAAACTCTTCCCTTTCGCTAAGTTTGGAAACAATGCACAACCTTATCAAAATCCAGCATCATATTAAATTCCAACACCACCAAAATACTCAACTGCTCTGGTAGCATCTGTAAAGAAAAACTGGCTTTGATGTTGCTGAGATAAAATTATTTTTTTTCTGACTTTTTTGACAATCCTCTTTAAATAATGTTATCGGGTGTCACCATAATGGTATACAATTTGACAAATGGATTTTCGCTACTTGGGAGACTATAAAAATGTCCAGTCGTGACAAAAAAATCAATTAAAGGATTTCTGAATTCAAAGGTATGAAACTTCAGAAAACAGGAAAGGGCTGATATGTTTTCATTCTAAAGCACAGATCAAAACACTTCCAATTTATTTGGTTGCGAATGTACCATGATAATTGGCTTGGAGATTTTGTGGCACAGTGGTAATGTCCCTAAGTCTATGCTATACGTTCTGGGTTAGAGTATTACTTTGAGACTTGATGGCCATGATATATGTTCATATCATGTACATATGTTCATAACGTAACATGGTCAAACAGATTTGTTATCCACATGTAAATCATTCCAGTAAGACAGGCAGTAGGAATGGCAGAGCCTGCTGGTCAGCCAGAAACTGTAAAAGGCAATTGCAAATCACTGCTGTACCTTATCAGGCATAACCAAAATTGGAAATCCATTGGTGCCAACACTTCTCAGGTAGCTGAAAAGGCAACATGCATCCTGACACCTGAAATTAAAGTTGATTTGACATCTGAAGAGAAGAGAATAGTATAGACTACATGGAATCAAAAATTATTTTTAGAAATTATTATACCAGCACTGGCAAACAAAAATTGATCTTTGAGAACATTATGCATTTTTTTTTTATGCAGGATGTTATTTTAACCAGGTGAAAGTCTAATTGGTTGCAATCTCTCAACTTGTCAGCAATTCAGTAGTTTCAGTGAAAGTGAATTGACCATCAGTGCCACATTTTTAGCATTATTCCCAGTTTGTAAAAGTCAAAAGCCTTGACAGTTATGAAGACTGAGCCATGCAAAATGCTTTTGTATCAAGCGTAATGCCTTTGTAAATTACACTCAATATTACTCAGCCAACCTATATCAAAATAATCTCTGAAAAATCAACATCAAACTCAATCCGTCAGTGCAGAGACCATTATGATTCAAAGGTAAGATAAATAGTGACAATACTGACACAAATTAAAAATATAAATTTTTAAGGATCTTGAAAACATAATCTACATTTCAGGGGGAAAAATCGTTGATACAAAATAAGGCTTTTATTAAAGTACGTTTTGATTTATGGCCCAACCTTTGCATGGGAATGAGATTTTTTTTCACCCCGTGTTGAAGATGTAATATCTTGCCCTTGAATAAAATGTTTCAATCTACTTTATTGAGTACTTCAGCAACGAAAAAATTAATTATTAAACAACCGCCTCAAGTAGTACTGTAAGAAATCAGTGGCCTTGTCACACAACTAGGAGATTGATGACACATTGCGTTCTTGAAAGGGCCAATAGTTTCAGAATTCAAACCCTAGAAGGGCAAAACTAAGCATGTCATAGCATAAGTCAATTTTTAATTCAACTTTTTATTAAATGCTAGATAGAATAAATTTATCCATGCCTTACAGAGCTCATATGAATAAATGAGTTGGCGCTGGTTCAAACACATGAAAGAATGGCTAGAGTTCTTCAAGGGCGAGAGAGAAATACCTTAAGTACTGGAGATTGGTAAATTCTAAAGACACGAGAGAATGTGCAGTCTTTCAACTACACTTCCAAAAGAGAAAAGAGCAGGGGACAAAAGTGAATCTCTCTGTCTGTTACAAGCAAGCTAGACATGTAATTATGCAAATTTATGTGAACATTCCATCTAATGCAAATGATGATCTATCAACCCAAATTCTATCCAAATCTGTCGTACAATTGTTGCTGTGGCTTTTTGTTGCACCAGACAGGTGCTGAAGAAATTATTGTACCAGAGGAGGTACAGATCCATAATTATAGATCAGTCGAACAGAGTATGGTGGAGTGTGGTAAGTGGGGGTGGTGCTTAGCAGGGATTAAATCACAAAAGATAGTCTTTTCTCCAGTGTAATTACTTATTCTCTTCATTAATTTCCTTTGCCATAGCCTTACTGGAGAACCTGTTATAAAAAGTTATTTGCTTTTAAAGTGCTAACATTCCTCTTCAAACTTAACTGATTATATTATTAATAACGCACTGCAGTGGAGATCTTCAAAATTAGGAGGGATTTTGACAGAGCAATTTTGGAAAAGTTGTTTGCCTCAGCTGTTCTAAGATAATTGGTGAAAGAATGTGGAGGAAGGAGGACGGCGACTAGAATAACTTATTTAATGCAGGGGTTCTTAATTGTGAAATGTGCTGTTTGAAGAAACAGTGGCAGCAGATCCAATCATGATTTTCAATAGATATTTGGCCAGTATTGTGGAGAATTATATTATAGAGTAATGGGAGAAAGGTGGGATGGAGGATAACACAGCAGAGTTCATTCAAAGCAGTAGCACATCCATGATGGACCAATAGCCTCCTTCAGTGCTGCGAGATTTTGTAAGCCTATATTTTTAAATTCATTGACAGGATGGGGACATTGCTAGGATTTAGTTTTCTTGAAACAATGTTGGAGTAGCCTTCATAAACTGCTGCAGTCTATCTGATGTTGATGCCACTGTAAGAGAAGTTCCAAAATTTTGCCACAGTGTCAGTGAAAAAACACAATATGGTCCCAAGTTTTGAGGGAAACTAACAAGTAGTGATTTTTGTCCATCCACCTACTGCCAATGTCCTTCCAGAGAGCAGTTTGTGGGTTTGGGAAGTGGTGTGAAAAGAGGCTTGATGATTTGCTATAGCTTATTCATAGCACACATTGCTGCAACGCTGCATCAGTGATGGAGGATGGAGGATGGAGGATGTTGATTAAAGGGGCCATTTTATCTAGACAGTACTGAGCTTCTTGACTGTTGTTGGGGTTTCAGTCATCCAGGCAAGTGCAGAATATTCCATCGTATTCCTGGCTTGTGCCTTGTAGATGAGAAGGTGAGGTATTCACTACAGAATTCATAGTCACTGACCTGTTTTTGTAATCACTCTCTTTTTATTGCTGATTCTGTTAAATTTCTGGTGAATTTTAACCTGCAGGATATTCTGGAGGACTCTGGAATGGTAATGCAATTGAATATCGAAGGAATGATGGTTCTTGGTGATGGTCATTGTCTCACACTTGAATGTATGAATGTTACTTGCAAAATAAATATAAAGAGATTCTAAAATAATGCCACAGAAGATATTTGTAAAATGTTTAAGGGATTATCCGAGACTGCTTTAAAAGTACTGCTGAAAAAGCTGTGTTGCCAACAACACTAGTGTTCTGTGACAAAGACCAGAGCAGTCTTAAGGCTAAACTTCATAGAATAAGGAATGCTATTTGTTCTGCTTTAATGTAACTCCCAGCAGTTTGTGTGAAATGGCAACAATGTACACTCATCATCTTATCTGCAGTCACAAGAGGATAGAACAATGGATAAATAAATGTATGACAGGGAAAGGGGATTTATTTTCATTTGACCTTGATCTTATCAAAATTCACAGAGATAAAAGCATGTATACCTTAGTAAAGGTTTCGGAGAAAAAAATAAGACATAGCAATACTGAATATTTCTAAAGCATCTAAACCAGTACATATTGATTTGTACTTTTGATAGGCTCCAAGGGAAAATAATGAATGGAATCTTTGTACAGCAATACCATTTTCCAGGTGTCATTAATGCAAAATTCCAGAGGTGACGTGAGAGCGAAAGCCCTTGACATCATGTGATTATTTTGGTCAAGCTGCCCCAGCATAGGGGAAGGTTAACCACTGGGTGGTCATAACTAGTATGAAGTCAGATGATTGTGACTGTTAGAGATCAGTAATCTCAGCAGGGGTTTCTTGGTGTAGTGTCTCAAGTTGTCATACCACGCTAGTGCCTGGCAATGATCATATCTAACAAGAGAGAATCTCACCATAACCTCTTGACAGTCAATGGCATTGTCATTGCTGAATTCCCCATTATCCAGGGATTGAGGAACGTGACTTGAAGCTGAACTGAACTAGCCATCTAAATGTGGTGGCTACAAAAGCAGGTCAGAGGCTAGGAATGTTGCCGCGAGTAATTCACTTCCTGACTCAACAAATCCTGACCTCCATCAACTATCACTAAGTCAGGAGAAGATGAAACACTCCTCAATTTTCTCGATAAGCACAGCTCAAACAACACTCAAGAACTTGATACCATCGAAGACAAAGCAGCCCAACCGATTAGCACCGCATTCACAAGAATTCACTGCTTCCAGTACCAAAATTCTGTAGCAACAGTGTGTACCACCTACAAGATGGACAAAAGAAATAACCTAAATTCCTTTGACAGCATTGTCATCTAAAAGGACAAGGGCAGCACATACAGGGGAACAACACTGCCTCAGTTTGCACTCCAAGCCACACAACATCCTGATTTGGAAATACATTGCCATTCCTTTACTGTCACTGGGTCAAAATCCTGGAACTCCCTCCCTTCCAGTATTTGGGTGTACCTACATGGACTGCAATGGTTCAAGTAGACAGTTCATCACCACCTTCTGAAGTGCAACGAGGGATGGACAATAAATGCTGGCCCAGCCACTGATGCTCACATCCCATGGATGAATTAAAAAAAAAGACTTCTAGAAACTACGTTTTAGATGTGGAGATAAATGAAACTGTACCCTTATTTCAGACATTTCAGTTCCTAAGACAAAAGAATATTATTGCATTTACCTCAGTTGAATGTTTAAGTATTGCCAAGACTCATAACACTATTTGGCCTTTGGTCTTGGCGTGTGATTAAAAGATGTAATTTATGACTCAAGGAAGAAAGACTGATGGACATTTGATGATAAACAGACCTGGATATTTAACTTGATTGTGCTTGCTCTTGTTTTATGTGCAGTGAATTTGCAGCTGACCATGTGATAGCTTTGCTGTCAGAATCTTCTTTAAGTGCAGGGATTTCCAAAGTCTCCTTGTTCTTGTGTGGTGCAGAAAATGCACTCATTGCTCTAATCAGAAGCTCTTGTATTAAATAAACAATTATTTATTGCATCTTAGCAATGTGATAGATTGATACTATAGATTGATACTATTCCCATTATTAATGTTATTCATTTTTGTATATAATTAATTACCATCTGCTCCATCTCTGTAGTTTCTAACGATACAGATTCAAGTGATCTGTACATTCACTATTCTCCTGGACTGCATTCTCTTTCCATTTGAAGAGTGGTAGCTTGCTGAGTGGATGATTATTCGTTTTTTGACAATCCAACTTTTGTAGGTCCCTTTAAATTGGATGAATTTTAATCTCATGGCACTTCTTTCATGAAGTACATCTGCCCTGCTGAAACAGGTAATTGCTTCTTCCATGGGAAGGTGGCATCTTTTCTGTTCCAAATACACAAGCTTGTTTTGATGTACATCAGTCAAAATCAGAAGAGCCACCACAACAAATTGTGGAATTTGAAGTGAAATTTGCACTCACTTCATCGCAATACAAAAGTTTTACAATCTTTTTGTAGTAGTTTTAAAATTGTGGCATGAGAGGTATGCCCAATCCACAAAACTAGTCATGTTCCCAGTTTGAATGGACGGCTGGTTTGCAATACAGAGTAAACATTCAACCCCCACACAGGTTGAGGTTACAATGAAGGACATGACGTCTTAAACTCTCCCCTCCCCAGAGGTGTAACGACCTTCAGGTTAAATCACCAGCAATCATCTCTCTCTCATGACTGAGCAGCCCTATGGTCCAGTTACCTTTATATCAACTAACTGCGCTCGTTTGCACTCCTTACTGAAGCCTTCCAAGAATTAAACTGGAACCTTTTGTATAGAAGTACTCTTCAGCAGATGCACTTTAAAAGCTTTCAAATGTGATTTCAGTCCAAAATTATACAGAAACTCATTAATGTAGCCTCATATATTTGGGAAATAGTATTACATATTTTTGAAAAGTGACTTTCAGCAATTTAAAATGGAGTCATGCAGTTCCTGGTAGAAGCTGTGACTAAAAATGTTTTTTTATGGTGATGAACATATGTTCAGTTATGTAGATTAATGCAATATTACATTTAGATTACATGTGGATGCAATAGTTCAAGGCAAATTTTGCATTCAGCACTATGCAAATGTGTTTGATTGGAATCTCATAAAAGAAAACCCCTTTTTAAATGCATTGAATTTTGATCACAGTTTACCTGGAGTGAGACACTGCACTCAAAGCTATACCCCATAATGTGTAAATAAAATTACTGCAGTATTGACCACAATGAGAAAATAAACTACATATCATTGATAAGAAAATCATCCTTTGAATTTACTTCTGCCTAAAGTTTTTATACTATCTTGTCACATTTAACAGTGAGGAAAAGTTCAATGAAGTTTTTCAATTCACTGATTTCCACTGAGGACCACACTTCAATTTGTTTGGAATGAGACATCAGCAGCATGAAAGCTGTTTAACTTCAATAGTCAAACATAATATTTAACAGTGTACAACATATTTCAAACATAAACACACCATCCCTCTCTCACCTAATTTGTTTCTTTCAATTTTTCTACCTCTCTCTGCCCAGTTTATGTTGCACACTCTATCTCTCCCCAGTATGCTTTCTCTCTTTCTCCCTCTCTCTTTCTCTCTCTCCCTTCCACTATCTCACCAGGGTTATGCTCTTGTCTGACTTGCTTTCCTCCTTGGTCTATGTAAACAGGACTCCCTTAGAGGGAATCCTCAAAACAGGTCAGACTCATAAAAAAGGTGAACTTTCTTAGAGTCTCTCTTACAGACTAAAAATAAATTTTGATCTTGCTTGGTTAATATCTTTATGAGGTTTTAAGCTTGTTACTTTTCTGTGACCTTTTTTTTGAATGTCTCAAAGATTATTTGTCCAAAATAAAGAAACGTGAAATGGGTTAAAGCTTTGATTTTTGCTAATTTAATAGTTTGGTTGATTGATATTTTCATAGAGTATAGAACACTGGGTTTCTTTTTGGCCAGAAATTATAAATAGCTTTCATCAAATCAGTTTCACAAGTGCTATTGATTCTACAAGGATTCTTTGTTCTACGCGTGGTGTACACTGGGATGAATGTGCAAAGAAGGGCCATGAGTTCACATGCAGTATGTGAGCAGTCATTGGTAATGGGAAGGGACTATGGTTGGCTTGAAATTGCCTTTGGGACCACCCAGAGCTATTTGAGGCTATTCAGGAACATAGGCACATGGAGGTAACGTGAGGAGTGGTGGGGTTGGTGGGGTGAGAAGGGCAAGGTCTAGAAAGCTGAAAATATAAACAAACAAATGAGATAAAGTCCCAGAGAACTGAAGCAAATGATTTAACCAGCCCCACCTGAAACTTGGTTGCCCATGTGGTCACCTCTAACCTACTTTGGGGAGGAGGCATGCTTCTCCATCCCATATCTGTCCCTGGAGTAAAAACAATCTTATTTGAGCCACCTACATCCATGGCAAAAATCTGGGCTTTTCTCACCTTTCCTTACATAGTTTTTATCAATTTTTTCTTTCTCAATCTTCCTTCTCTCCAGCTTATGTTATTCTCTCTCCTCTTTCTCTGTTGCTTTCTGTTTCAGTCTCTGTCCCCTGTCCACTACCTCGTCCTCAAAAAAAAGATTCCATTGCTTTTTCTCTCTCTTTCCCTTTGAGGCTGTGATATTCTTTGGTGCTTCAATAAAACTTATATTCAATCAAGATATAAAAGGGACCTGGGGGCAATTTATTTCACACAGAGCGTGGTGCAAGTATGGAATGGACTGCCTGAGGAAGTGATGGAGGCTGGTACAATTACAACATTTAAAAGGCGTTTGGATGAGTAAATGTATAGTAAATGTATAAATGGGGTGGCACAGTGGCTCAGTGGTTAGCACTGCTGCCTCACAGCTCCAGGGACCCAGGTTCGGTTCCAGCCTTGGGCAACTGTCCGTGTGGAGTTTGCACATTCTCCCCGTGTCTGTGTGGGTTTCCTCCGAGTGCTCCGGTTTCCTCCCACAGTTCAAAGATGCGCAGGTCAGGTGAATTTGCCATGCTAAATTGCCCATATAGTGTTAGGTGCATTAGTCAGGGGAAAATGGGTCTGGGTAGGTTACTCTTCAGAGGGTTGGTGTGGACTGGTTGGGCCGAAGGGCCTGTTTCCACACAGTAGGGAATCTAATCTAATCTTAAAGTGTTTAGAGGGATATGGGCCAAATGCCAGCAAATGGGACTAGACTAAATTAGGATTTCTGGTTGCTATGGACGAGTTGGACTGAAGAGTCCATTTCAATGCTGTACATCTCTACCAATAGTCTAATGTTCTACAGGCTGTTATTTGCTGTAAAGACTGGATAACCAAGAGTTAATTTCCATCGTTACGATTGAACAATCAGATACCAGTGAAGGAACTAATGGATCGACCAAAAACAGTTCAATAGATGAATGTACTGAGCTGCTGTAATCTAAACTTGTTCTATAGTCAGACTTGGGAAACAAAGCTCAATTATTTATTACTGAATCATTGTATTATACCATGCAGCAGATTTGTAACCATAGATAGGAGTAAAACCCAACAGCTCCTGTCTTCAGATCCACTGCATATTTCATTCATTAAGAACTAGCAAGTAGAGTATAAAATAATGTTTCAGACAATTAATTTCTATCTGAAGATTGTTCGCACTATGTCTTTATAAAATACAAATCATGAGTTCTGATCTACTGCCAGGGATAATGTGTGGCTTGAAAAGTATTATTATTCCCTGCTGTAATATGAAGAGTAGATCTAATAAAATACAATGAATCTTTTTTACATTAAGGACTTTTTAGTTAAGATATGCAAACATAAAATTAACATGTCATGATCCTTGTGAAAAATGAGCATAATCTTGCCTTAACCAAGAAGCCTTTGCCACAGAGAAAGATGTAAGGGATTGAGTTTCTTTCAAATCTTTTCCTTGAAATTAAACTTTGTTTCAACCAATGGCAATAGCTTTCAACATTTCTGACACAATATGTTGTAATTAGATAATACCTATGACATGGCATAATATTCCAAGGTATTTCAGAGGATAATAATCAAATACAGTTCAATGCCAAGGATGGAATTTCACAGGATAGGGGTGAAACGTGGATATGTGGAGTGGTGAGGAGGCGTATTGGCAAAATTTGGTTTGCGCTCTGCCTGTTATTTAATAGTTCATCCTTGTTTTGCAAACCTTAATTCATTTGTGATACTGGCTTGGCCAGCGCTTTTGCTCATTCCCAGGTGTCTTCAAGAAGGTGGTGCTGAGCTGCGCATCATGTTGCCTGTCTGCCCTCAGGCTGACTGAGGACCTTAATTTGAACAATTAATGGCTATTTAAGGGCTTCATCCAAACCCCTGCAGCAGGGGTATGCTTACGTCAAGCAGATAGCCTGCAGATTTGGCTCCATGGATTGGTGGCATGCAACAGTGACAATACCTCAGAAGCAAAAACAGAAATTGCTGGAAAAGCTCAAGAAGGTCTGGCAGCATCTGTGGAAAGAAATCAGATTCAGGTCGAGTGACCCTTCCTCAGAATTCAACGACAATACCCCCTTTGAGGTCCCTGTGCCCGCAACTTCCACCCCTCCCAATCTTAAAACCCTAGCTGCTGAAACTTTGACCCCTGCATATCACTCCCCTTATTGGGACCTGCCAGCCAGACCCACTAAGATCCCAGATTTACTTTGTATTCCAGCTTCACAACTTTAGTTATGTCTATGGTACCAGCAGTGGCAACCACTTAAAACTGACATTCATGGGAATACCCCCCAGATGGGGATGGAAGTCTTCCCTTGGTTAGTTCATGCCCTACTGAATTTTTAATGGCTCCAGGACAGTTAATGCTGCTGGACATGCATCAACCCTTCACGTGGTGAGGTAGGAATCCATGTCATCTGCAAAGTCCTTCCCTAAGCCACTTAAGGAGCTAGTAAGGCAGGTGAGCAAAAGCCTAGTCAAGGTGGTACATTTTATGAAACATCCTGAAAAGAGGAACCGAGAGACAGGAAAATTTAGAAAGTAAATTCTGGAGCTTAGCACCCCTAGACAGCAGAAGGGAGATCTGCCAATGGTACAAAATTTGAAACAAGGCATGCATAAAGTCCAAGATCGTATAAATTCAAGAGGACGTGACTACAACGTAGCAGGCTTCAGTTTTAATTAGCTTTATTCAAAACAGAAGGAAGAATCTGTTCTGGATCAAAAGTCACTGTTTGTGAAAGTTAAGTTGTTGGGATAATTCCAATTCTAAATTAACATTTAAGTGTGTGCTATAATTTCACAAAAGGTCATGAATGCCTTACACTGAAACATTAAAAGGGCACTGTCAATCTATTGAGTTGAGCATAGATTATGTAATGACCTAGAAGATTCAAAACACATTAACAGCAACACAGTGTAATGCAGCAAGAGACTGACCGTAAGAGTCCATTAACTCTCGCTATGTTTTTTGTTGCGGCTCAGTTGGTATCACATTCACCTTTGAGTCAGATAGTTGTGTTTGAAGTCCAGAGACTTCAGCACATCATCTAGGCTAACCCTGCAGGGAAGTGCTGAGTGAGTGCTAGACCGCCAGAGGTGCTAACCTTTGGATAAATTGTTAAATGAGGCGTTGTCTTAACATCACAGATGCGCTTAAAGGACACCATGGCATTATTTTGTAGAAGAACAGGAGAACTGTCCTCAGTGTCCTGCCCAATATTTATCCTTCAACTAATCGATAATGACAGATTATTATCATATAGGTTCACATTGCTATCCCTGCGCAAACTGTAGGACTAATCTTTCCTACATTATAACAGTGATTATACTGCAAAACTACTTTATTGATTATAAAGCACTTTGTTACATCCTGAGATCGTGAAAGGCACTATATAAATGTAATTTCTTTCTCCTCCAATTTCCTAAAAGTACTAAATCATGCATTTTAACAATTCTGCTAATACCGCATGAATATTCTTCATTAATGAAACAGATTGAATGGAAGTAAACAATTCAATTGTGAAAGAAGTATGACTGTTGATCCTATTGCATTCTCGCCCATGCATATATACAGTTCCCTCTCCAAAGTTACAGCCCTAAGACTGATTGGAGCAATGCTACTGCCATACTCAGACAACAAATTCAGTGCAGTGTGAAATAGAGAATGGAAAGTTTCTAGTCTTTTTTCTGCTTGAGCTCCCCACTGGGGAACATGTTTGCTCTTTCAACTACAGTGGTCTTCGAGAAACCTGTTGGTCTTCCAGAACAAGGAGTTGACTTTGACCGAGTGTTGCAGACTAGCACATTCCAGGACTACATGCTGAGGAACGTACTAAAACTTGGGGCAGCTGCAGCCAAGCCAAAATGGGCAAACACCACCGTCCATGGTCTTTCAGCCAAAGTTAAAGGGGAGTCCATTGGGTTATCAGACTCCCACCCCCAGTGCCTCGAATATATGTAAATATAGTCTTGTACAAGTAGGAATGCCTTGAGTTTGTTTGCTGGGTAGAGTCAAACTCCAATGTTTATTTCTTCATATGCTACTGTACAGAATCAAACTCCTTCAGGGACAATGGATGTATATAAAGATATTTTTATGAATAAAGTATAGTTTTGAAAAGAAAGCTTAAAAACAAAACAGAAGCTTTGCAACAGAAGGAAGGAAAGGGTGCTTAATAACAAACGCAAAAATATTCCACACCAGGTGACCTGTAATTAGTTATCTGAATCCAAGCCAGCCAGTCATGTGTCACCTGATGAATCCCAAACAGCAAGATTAGTAAAAAAAGACTGGGTTGTGAAATCAATTAAGAATTAATGCTACCCTGCTGAGAAGCCGCCACTATTTTCTATATCAAAGAGAAGAGCACCTCAAAGCCTTAATTAATCGGCAATGATACTGACTGTGAATCAGCTGCTCAAATGTAATTAGCTTGAGCAATTTGTCTGGTGACTCAAGTACCACAGCTTCATTCCACAAAGAGTCACCCTGAACACAATGGAAGCTCAATTGTAGGCCTGAACTACAAGCTGAAGGAGGTGTAGCCAGCCATACAGATCTCAGGAAAGAATAACGCGCACTTGGGGAAACTGAACAGTGGCAACAATACGGCAAACTACAAAACCATCATTATTCTGACTGGAAATTCAACCTTTTCAGAAAAAAATTAAAGGAAAGCATATGGGGAAGCATCATCCTGTTTCAACTGGTGCAGTGACACAACATGCTGCTCTGTCAGGCAATAGAGTTTGTCATGAGCAGTTTCAACTTCCTCGTCTCCATGTTTGGAGAGATACCCAACAAAGGCAAATCCACTCCAAGCTCATGCTCAGCTAGCAGCAAAAGCTGGAGAGCTAGCCATCTGTGACTATTCAAATAATAAGTCAACCATTACAGCAAGAAGTGTCTTTGTAAGTGCTGCTGATGAATGCCAACTGGTGAATGTTTAGTTGAAATCGGGTAATGATTCTTTCTATCCAACACCAACATATTCGCTGGATTCAGTGCAACAGAATACCTCTCACTCACATTAGCCCTAATTAAATTTCAAGAGATACTGTTAGACTCCACATGTACAAACACTTAATCAAAGAATTTATAATCAATGACTTACTGTATCTTGTAAATACAATTCAGCTTAGGATGCAAGTGGCTATTTACATTTTTCAGATATAAACTGAATATTATATTGTGCCTTTGCAAATGTTAATTAAAATAAATGTCTCCCAGAAGTGAATAACACAATCTTGTTACAGGGTAAAAACAATTCTTGTGTAACTAATTAACTTTCAATGTTGACTATCTCCATTGAGTCTTTGGAGTAGAACCACTCAGAATAATTTTGAGGACTGAGATTTCATCTATGAATACTTGAATTAGTTGCTAATAATGAGGTAAGTAGAAGCTTGTTGAAAATAAATAAACATATATTGGGAGGCGAAATATATCTTGTGCAGTGATATAAAATAGTCAGTGCTGGTATCAGTACAGTAGCATTGTACTAGTCTAGTAGACTCAAGGTTGAACTGATGATGGTAGATACTAGTTCAAAACTCAATGTAATTAAGACAACCTGGAATGAAAAGCTAGTAACAGTAATGGTGGCCATTTAATTGCTGGATTGTTATTTTCAAAAACCATTATCATAATTTAAGGAAGGACATCTTCCAATCTGAGCTGACTTGAGAGTCCAGAACAACAGCAATGTCATTCCTCTAAGAGGCTCAAAGCAGACATTCATTTGTTCCTACCATCATTTCAATAACAATGAGTAACAAAAACTGACCGTGCAAGCCATACCCGCACGTCATGGACATTTATTCTACATTTTAATGCACTCAATTCAGTTGGTATTAAAGAGGCC
>NC_057715.1:21946382-21983947 GCF_004010195.1 Chiloscyllium plagiosum
GTTAGTTGAAGTTAATTTTTTTTGAAAAAGATAGCAAGAGGGGCAAATATAGGAAATCGCTGAGGCAAACAGACCAGAAAGCCTTTAACAGTCTGTAGTGAGTTAGCAGAGGCTGACAGCTAGATCATTATAAATGGTTAGATTGAGAATGGGAAAAAGCAGTCAGAGGTCTTATCATTGATTGCTTATCCATGCCCACCTGGTGGGAAAATATATGAATGTAGGGGATCAATGCACCCCGTCAATCACAGAACTCTACTCTGGGAGAAGTCAGTGGTTAAGACGAAACAGTGTACGATAGAGCCCTGCAGAAGCTCTAAGTAAAGTTTAGGTTTTGCAGCAAATTGTCACGATAGTGTTTTAAAGTATAGTGTAGAAATGGGAATAAATAGATGTACAGATTCACCAGAGATACAACAAAGGATTACAATCTCCCCATGATGGTTGCCAAGTTATTTTGAGCAAGCTTTCATTTGCTAGGGTCAGTAGGGACTGCAGATGCTACCATCAAGATTCAGTGGATGTGAAGCTGGAAAAGCACAGCAGGTCAGACAGCATCCGAGAGGCAGGAACATTAACATATAAGGGTAAAATGTTGACTTTCCTGCCTCTCGGATGCTGTCTAACCTGCTGCGCTTTTCCAGCTTCACACCTATTGTCCCTTCTTTGCCAAGGATTTTGTTTGACTGTGAAGGGAACATTATGAAAATGTTACTTATGCTCCTTCCAACCAATCAGGACTCCCATCTCAAACAGAAATTTTTTATCGCCTTTATTAGCATTCTTTCAAATTATCCTGATGAATGCAAGGCAAAAAGCCTTGGCAAAATGGGTAATTCTTCTGCAATAATCAACATTTATTTCTTAAAACAACATGGCAAAAAAGAAGTATCCTCTTTATTACCACATTGCTGTTTGTGTGAGGTTGCTGATATACAAATTGACTGCCACATCTCCTACTACAACAGTGAATTGTTTTCATAAGTACTTCAATGGCTTTAAAATACTTTTGGATGTCTTTAATTTATGGAAGATGATACAGAAAAGCAATTTATTCCTTCAAGTTTACTCATGTGAAAAGAGCTATGTTTAAAAGCTAAGAGCAAGAAATCATATATGAAGGTACCTGAAACACAACAGACCAAAAGTGAGGCAATAGGCTATTCTGATGTTTTAAGTGAGCACAATTCTGTAGCCAAACAAAATAGCGGTAGGGTTTAAGAGTTTTAAGCATTGGTTCTGACAGTTGGTGCAGGTGTGCAATTGCTTGACAAGATTTCAGACTGTGGCTGAAACTGGCGATTTATTGAACAGCTAGTTCCTGTAGGCCAGAGCTGAAGTACTCAATCAGGACCTTGTCACTTATTTCACTGAGTAATACAAGGATCAGTCTCCTAACAACCAAAGATATATGATATCAAAACTCCAGCAAAAGTAATGAACAACAAACTAAACAGGTACTTGATGGTACATTTTTATCATCTCCCCTTCTTTCCTTTACTGACGTTGCTTCTTTGATAATTTGATCACATTGCAGCTTCGAGTTGAGCTTTGGTCTCTGTACTGTCTCGTGTTATCCTCTATCTAATTTCTTTCTTATTCGTTATTTTTCTTTGGCATTTTATTTACTATTGGTTCCCATTAGAACTCTTTCTTCCATTTAATATATTTGCTTTTTTCCATTCTGTCATCCTTTTATATGCCTTCAAATATATTCCTTCCAACTTTGTTTTTTTTTCTTTGACACAATGTTTTTTGCTGTTTTGTTCCTGTCTTGATGTCTGCGTCTTTCTTGTTCAAAGGTGTCACATCGCCTGTGCTTCAGTTTATAATTGTATTACAATCCTCCAGTCATTCAGTGTCTGTCAGTGACTTTTTCTTATTATGTTCCTTTTGAACAGCAGGTATTGCACTTACAGCTCCTATATTTCAATTATCTGTCCCTGTCCTGCCTGGTCTCCAGGAGATAAGAGAATCAGTCTCACTGTCTTTGCAGTTGGTAACACAGCAACAAGATCCATCAAGATGCTGAACATTCAACAGAGTTTGCTCAAATGTTTTCTCCATCCATTTGGAAAGACTTCCATCATCAGCAAAAACCCTTTGCATCCTGAAAATGCTCTCTTTCAACCCCTTTCGTTAGGCAGAAGATTAAGAAGCTTCAACATATGCACCAACAGATTCAAGAACAGCTTCTTCCCTGGTGTTATTAGATTGCTGAATGGACCTCTCCAATTTCAAATTATTGATTTTGCTAATGTTGATCTTGCTTTGCGTACCTCCTATGCAATGCAACCTTGTACGCTTCGCCCTGTCTAAGCACCGTATAATCTGTATGTCCTTGTTTGCTATGATCTGTCCATATTGCTCGCAAAACAAAACTTTTCACTGTACTTAGGTACTTGTGGCAACAATAAATCAAATCAAATTAAGTCAATTCAGGTTAGTGCAGCAAGCATCAATCGAAAACCAAACCTAGACAAACTCCTGGAATTTACCAGTATAGCAAACCTTACCAAAGCCAAGATGGCACTAACAAAGAGATAGGTGATAGTCACCCATCTCATGTACCATGTTGAACATGTCTGAACCAGAAAAAGGTTCTAATTCACGAGAGTGATGAATAAACATTAAGAAGTGTGACAGAGCGAAATATATGTTTTTCTGTCCATTTATTTCATGGCTATGCCTTGGAGTAGAAATTGGACAATGAGAGTTACTTTATAAGTGGAGGTGGGAGCATACTTGGAGATGGTGGCATATAGTTAATGTAACCTACAATACAAGGGTCCAGGCTAAGGCATTGGGGAAATGGGTCCAGTTCAAATCACAGTAGATGGTGGAACTTAAATGCACTTAATCAGTCTGGAATATAAAGCTAATCTCAGTAGTAGGACAATGGCAACTATCAGCAATTATTGTAAATTGTAAAACCAACTAGTTCATTAATATTTTTTCAGAAGAAAAGTGACATTCTTACCTCGAATCCCACAAAAATGTGATTGACTCTAAACTACCATCTAAAATGGCTTTACCAGCTTCCTAATTCAGGATGGGCAATAAATGCTGCCCTTGCCAGTGATGCCCACACCCTATGAAATAATTTTTTAAAACCCAGGATCACTTTCGCAACTAAGTTCTTTCCGAGGGAAAACACTGAGGAAAATTACAAAGACAGTTCCTCTTTTAACAGGGTTGGGATTCAGCACATTATAGAGATACTAATATTATGAACAGACAGGAGGACACTTGCAGAGGTGTCAAAAATACTTGTAATCTGTTACACACTCTACAACTTGACCTCAGATAAAGGAATCAGAGAATGACTGACAAGAGAACAGAATTAGCAAACATGTATCGCAGCAAATATGCCCAATATAAAGGTAAGCTGGCAAAAGGCAAAAGAGTTTGAATACAAGGTTCCACAGTGAGGATACAACAATATGTCCATATCTTGCATTTATAGCACTCAAATGATTCACAGGAGTGAATACAGTCTACCTTCAAATCTGGCTGCCATAAAAATCAGTCTGAAAACCAGACATATTTTTGATTGATTTTTTAAAACAGTTTTTATTGGTGTAGGGATGTGGGGAAAAGCGTGCAAGACTTATTAAACCCAAAGTGTGAAAAATGAATTAATATCAGCAGTGACATGGCCATTAACCTAAAGTGCTTTGCAATGACATCAGTCATTTTTCCCGCATCCTCTATTCACTGGATTAAAGCATTTCAATCTAAATTAATGTATTCCCATTTTTATTTTCTGAAAACTGACAGGTTCAAAAATCTGGCATGACTGGATTTGAAAGAGTGCACCAGCATCAACAAAATTGGATACTGGGGTATATAAGGAGACATTAATGAAAAAAACAACGGTGATGCATTCACAGCTACATTCATTGAAAATGTCAAATAGATGATCTGTCTTAGCCTCCGAGGTCCCAGCATCATGGTTACCAATCTTTAAGCAATTTGATTCACTCCATTTCATTTTATGAAGCAGAGGAAGTCACTGGATACTGCAAAGGACGTGGGCCCTGATACGTTGACAATATCTCAGTAGTAGTACTGAAAACATGTGTTCCACAGTTCAGCACACCTTTAACCAAGCTGCTCCATATATAACATTGGCATCTACCCAACAATGTGGAAAGTTGCTCAGCTTTGGCTTATCAGTAGTAGACAAGTAGGAGGCTGGAAGAGCACAGCAAGCCAGGCAGCATCAGGAGGTGGAGAAATCCGACGTTTCGGGCATATTGATTTGCTGTGTTCTTCCAGCCTCCTGCTTATCTACTTTGTATTCCAGCATCTGTAGATTTTTTTTGTCTCCTGCTATGGCCTATTCACAAAAAAGGACAATTCAAATCTAATAAATGTTACCTTTTCAGCCTACTCTTGATCATCAAGGCATTGACAGTATAATAAAGTGACAAGTACACAGCAACACTTTCTGACTGATGCTCAGTTTGGGTTCTGTTCAGGCCACTCATCTCCTGAACTCATTACAACCTTATTTCAAACAAAAGAGCTGAATTCCAGAGATGAGGTGAGAGTGACTGCCCTTGACATCAAGCCTGTCTTTGATGGAGTATGGCATCAAGGAGCCCTGGAAAAAGAAACGTCAGTGGGAATCAGAGGCAATCATCTCTCTTGGTTGAAATCATATCTAGCACACAGGGAGATGGTTGTGGTTGTTGGAGGTCAGTGATCCAAATCCCAGTACACCCCTGCAGCTGTTCCTAGGGATAGTGACCTGGCCCAACCACCTTCAACTGCTTCATCAGTGACTTTCCCTGCATCAGATAGGAATTGGGAATGTTTGCTGATGTTAATTACCATTCTCTACTCAGATAATGAAACAGATTGTGTTCATATGCCCAACAACCTGAACAAGTTGTGACAGTTACCATCTCTAAGTACTAGTGTAACAAATGTATAGGAACACCCACATACACACCATCCTAACTTAGAACTATAATGTCATTCCTTCATTGTTGCTAGGTCAAAATCCTGGAACTCCCTCCCTAGCAGTTCTGTAGATATACCTATATCAAATGGATTTCAGCAGAATAAGAAGGCTGCTCATTACCCAGCTTCTGAACGGCAATTAAGGATGAACAATAAAGGTTGACCTCAGCAGTGATACCTGTATTTCTCTAGAAAAGATGATAAAACATTAGGACACATATCCAAAAGTTTAAAAATGTCAATGTTCAGGAACACCTGAAAGGATATGAGGGTAATAGAGAGTTGGAGAGCTTTGGAGACGTTCAGAGAGGAAATTGCAGAATTCAAGACAGTAACGGCTAACGATATGTCGACTGAAGACACCGTTTGTATTGGAAACAATGGAGAACTAAAGGAAGGGTGAAAATGAAGTCAGAAAGCATTTGCATCAGTAAAATTGAGATTTGGCACAGTGACGCAGTGGTTAGCACTCATGGTGCTAGAGACCTGGGTTCAATTCCAGCCTGTGTGAAGTTTAAACATTCTCCCTGTGTCTGCATGGGTTTCTGTCAAATGCTATGGTTTCTTCCCACAGTTCAATTTTGTGCTGGTTAGGTGGATTGACCATGCTAAATTACCCATAACGTCTAGGGATGTGTAGGTTAGATGCAGTCGTTTGGGAACACAGGGTTATAGAGTAGGGGAATGTGTTTGGGTGGGACGCTCTTTGGGTGTGTTGGTGTGGACTTATTGGGTTGAATGACCTGTTTCCACACTGTGGAGATTCTATTAAAAAAGGATAGGTATGAAAAACGTAATGAAAGAAAGACTTCCATTCAGGTAGCACCTTTCATAACATGAGGACACTTCAAAGCAATTTACAGGCAATAATTTATTTTCTACCCGAGAGACTAGACAAGGCTATATTATATAGCCCCTGATCCAAAGGACGGATCTAGCATAATTCTTTCAACTAGTCG
This sequence comes from Chiloscyllium plagiosum, assembly GCF_004010195.1. Classification (NCBI taxonomy): domain Eukaryota; kingdom Metazoa; phylum Chordata; class Chondrichthyes; order Orectolobiformes; family Hemiscylliidae; genus Chiloscyllium; species Chiloscyllium plagiosum. The sequence continues at coordinate 21,952,313 of NC_057715.1, forward strand.
AATGCAAGTATTGTGGATTCTCACAGAATTTTCTCAAGGTTGTACCAACTGACAATGAATTTCTCAAAGACACACACTTTTGGCTACCACCTAGGCTATAGAATTTTAATAGGGAAGCAAGGCTGGAATCATCCGTCAGGCCACACGCTTTATTTTTCACTTTAACTAAGCAATACGAGTCAACTGTGCTTTCATGAATGTGCTTTTTTTTAATAGAATCAGTAAGAGAAAGATAAGTACACAATAGTGAAAATGGTGACAACTGATATCTGGCACACAATGTCGGGTAGTCTGGCAGTTTTAGCAGCAGTACTATATAACAGTGATGAGAGAAGTCAGTCTGCATGATATTCCAGAATTTTCCTCATACTAGCGTTGGAGTAGAGTGATCCATTTTTAAACAGATGGAACCAGAAGACTCCAATCAATTCAGGACACGGATGCTGTGCTCGCTCCAGAGTTACAAGCAAATTGTCAGAAAGTGTCACTGTATTGTCTCAGATGGATAAATGAATGACACTGCATAGAATTCACATTTTCAAGCTGTTAATCCCTAAATCCAATTTATGTTCCTACTTTGTATAACATAAGTGTCTTTTTGACATGAATAGGTTGCAAATGACTCTCTTATATAAACAGTCTGTAGCCTGGGTGTCAGAATGATTTCTGCAGAAACTAATGCTCCAAAGCACTATCTCCAAAAGCATTTAATTCACGCTGTCTGAACAGATCTTTTTTAGTTTATATTGTAATTTCTGGGTTTTTTTAATGTAGAACAAGGATATTCCACAATCTAAATACAAATCAATGTCAAATATGTAATAGAAATCTGTGTTAATTGATAGGAATTGAACATACTGGAAATTAATAAAGATTTGCATTTATGTAGCATTTTTCTTTGGATCAGGATATCTCGAAGCACCAATGAAATAATTCTGAAGTGTAGTTACCGTTGTAATTTAGGAAATCATGGCAGCCAATTTGCACAACACAAGCTCCCATAAACAATGAAGTGTTAATAACCTGGTTATCTGTTTTTTTATTTGTTCAGTTACTTGAGGTAACTGAGGTCTTTGACATTGAAGTGGTGCCATGAGAAGTTACATCCGCTTTACAGGCCAGATGGAACCTCAGTTTGATATTTCACCCAAAGGCCAGTACCTCTCCCTCAATATTGCATTGAAGTGTTAGCTGAAGTTTCATGTGAAAGTCTCTGGAGTGGGACTTGAACCCACAACAATCTTGTAGTTCAGACTTGAGTATGCTACCTACTAAGCTATAGCTGATACATTAAGCTCCATATAAATGAATGTAGTTTCATTGTGGCTTTCCAAAATCAAAAGTCAAATCCAGTCCAAATCCATGCCACGCCTTTGATTTTTTTTTAATGCTTTGTCCATACAAATACAAGCGATGATTTGAATGTATGGGTAATTGGATTGCTAAGTTCGGTGTGAGTATAATTTGATAGCATTTGTGCATTATGACATTATGAGCTTACAAATTGGATGGACAGGTAGAGATAACTTGTCCATTAAACCTATTTCCATCCTGGCTGAAATATCATGGGTACATTCTTCTTCCATCCTTTCTTTTTACCCCTGTGAGTTTTGTTATTCTTTCTCCATCATCATCCCCCAACATACACATATCAAAGAAAACTAGGGTTACTGAATTGGGAGCAGGGGTTATGCTGGAGTTTTGAAAGGGGTGATGTGCAATTGTGCATTATTCATTTCTTGGTCATAACACTTGTCACACTTTGGAAATATTTGTCCTGAAATCTTCTTTTGCACTTTAGTACTAAGTATTAAATACAAAACACTTAATGTGCACATTAAGGAAGAAATGATTTAAAGATAATAATTTTGAAAGAAATGAGCAAATTAGATACTATAATAGGTTTAAACAGAAGACGACAATTCTGGCATTACCTCAAGAAATCTGAGATTATATTCAGTCCAGGGATGCTTGACACTATATATTTGTGAATGATGGCTGTGACATGAGCAGTAACAAAGTAATGGTAAGTTCATGATCAACTACCAGGCCTTACTGCAGAGAAATGACTGAACCATAAAAAAAAGTGAGAAACAGATTCCTGGCAATATTTACAGCTCTGAAATCAGGAAGAGTGGAATGTGCTCTTAATTGCAACAGAGCAATTTGTCATGGAATTGAAATGAAATAAAATACTGTGTTAAGGTGCAGGTCTGTCAGAATCACTAAGTGATTTGTGTGTAGAACATTCATGCGCCAGTTGAAAAATTATCAATGTATTATTATTCCAATATTTTTGACTTGTTCGGGTAAATATATTCCAATATGATCCTGGTTAGTGAACACAAGCAGACTAACTGTATATTGGAGTTACACCTAAGTATATAGTTAGACACCTGGCATACTGTTAGTATCCCTTTCTCTAGGCCAGCAGCCCTGGATTCAAGTCCCTCCTGTTCCAGAAGTGTGTAATAACATTTCTGAATGGTCTGATGAGAAAACTGTGTTTTTTGTACAATCAGACACCCATTGCCATTGTCAGCTTTGGTGATTTATTGGCTATTATAGAGGTGCAGAAATTTTGAAAGCTTCTTTTCAATTTTAGAAGACATGCAGTAAATTCATGTTTCCACTGAGATCAGGTAATTCAACAAGCAGAGTACAGCAGTAAGTTCTACAGCTCAAAAGATTCGTTAAAAAACACACAACACCGGGTTATCCTGGTGTGATTTTTAACTTTGTACACCTCAGTCCAACACCGGCAGCTCCAAATCAAAAGATTAGCCACTTGTTGACATACTGCATGTACTCAAGTAATAGTTGCTTTTGTGTAAGAGCTGCTCCTTGACTTCCAGTCCTCAAATCATTAGTTTTCTTATACCTTGTGCTAGTTTTGGGAGCCAAGGTTGGTGGGAACAGTTTAGTGAGTTATTTTCACAAGTGCTCTTTTCTCATTTAAACAGATAAGCTGGTGGTTAGTCTGGGGTTGCTCTTTTCTGCTGAATTTAGGACCATGGCCAGCAACCAGTGTCAGCAAAATGTTTTTCAACAAGTCAAACAGGCCCCAAAGCATAACCCTCTTTTTCTCTCGACAAATGCTGCCAGACCTGCTGAGTTTCTGCAGCATTCTCTGTTTTTATTTCAGATTGCCAATTTCCACAGTACTTTACGTCACTTGAGTGTCAGTAGCATTATTGCATTTCAGCAGTTCCAAAAACTTGGCATGGATTTCAATCCCTTGAAAATATTAAGTTAAAAATCACACAACACCAGGTTATAGTCCAACAGGTTTATTTGGAAGCACTAGCTTTCGGAGCGACACTCCTTCATCAGATAATCACCTGATGAAGGACCAGCACTCCGAAAGCTAGTGTTTCCAAATAAACCTGTTGGACTATAACCTGGTGTTGTGTGATTTTTAACTTTGCCCACCCCAGTCCAACACTGGCACCTCCAAATCTTGAAAATATTATTCCTGCAAAAGGCAACATCCTACTTCGTCATTTAAAAATTTTGATTCATAAGCTCAATATTTGAGAGTCATACAGCATAGAAACAGCCCCTTCAGCCCAACTCGTTAGTACTGACCAGACATCCCAATTTGATTGAGTCTAATTTGCCAGGATTTGGCCCACATCCGTCTAAACCCTTCCTATTCATGTGCCAATCCAGATGGCTCTTAAATGTTGCAATTGTGCCAGCCTCTACCACTTCTTCTGGCAGCTCGTTCCATACTTGCACAAACCTCTGCGTGAAAAGGTTACCCCTCAGCTCCTTTTTAAATCTTATGCTTTGGACTCCCCCACCCCAGGAAAAGACCTTGGCTCTTTATCCTATTCATACCACTCATTATTTTATAAATCTCTATCAGGTCACTGCTCAGACTCTGACAGTCCAGGGAAAGAAAGCCCCAGCCTATTCAGCCTCTCCCTATGGCTAAAACCCTGCGGTACCAGCAATATCCTTGTCAATCTTTTTTGCACCCTGTTAAGGTTAACAGCATCCTTCCTACAGAAGGGTAACCAAAATTGTATGCTGTGTTCCAAAGTGGCCTCACCAATGTCCTGTACAGCTACAACATGACCTAACTCCTATACCCAATGTTCAAAAAAATGAAGGTGAGTATGCCAAACATTTACTTCACCATCCTGTCTACCTGTGACTCCACTTTCAAGAAATCTGTATCTACAACCCTTGGTGTCTTTGCTTTGGTCTCCTAGGGCCCTACCATTACCTGTATAGATCCTACCTTGGTTTGCCTTACCAAACTGCTGCACCTCACATTTATCTAAAATAAACTCCATCTGCCACTCCTTGGCCCATTGGCCCATCTGGTGAAGGTCTGGTTGCACCCTGAGAAATCTTTTTCACTGTCCACTACACTGCCTATTTTGGTGTCATCTGTCGACTTACTAACCATATTCACTTCCAAATCATTTACATAAATGATGAAAAGCAGTGGACGCAGACTGATCATTGTGGCAGACCACTGATCACCGACCTCCAATCTGAAAAACATCCCTCCATCACCACCATCTGTTTGTTGTCTTTAAGCCAGTTTTGTACCCAATTGGCTAACTTCCCTTGATCCTATGTGACCTAACCTTACTAGCCATGTGGAACCTCATTGAATGCTTTGCTGAAGTCCATACAGACAACATCTACTGCTTTGCCTTCATCAATCTTCTTTGTCACCTCTTCAAAAAGCTCTTCTAAATTAGTGACACATGATTTCCTATGCACAAAGCCAAGATGACTGTCTCTAATCAGTCCTTGCCTTTCCAAATGCATGTAAATCCTGTCCCTTAGAATCGCCTCTAACAACTTATCTACCATTGACGTAAGGCTAACTAGTCTATGGTTCCCTGGCTTTTTCTTACAGCTTTTCTTAAATAATGGCATCACATTAGCCAACTTCCAGTCTTCTGGCACCTCACCCATGGCTACCATGGATTGAAATACCTCAGCAAGGAGCCAGCAATCTCTTCCCTAGCTTCACACAAAGTTCTTGAAAATATCTGATCAGATGTTATCGATCTGCATTTTTAAGACCTCCGCTTCTGTGATATGGCCATTTTTCAAGATACCACTATTTATTTCCCCAAGTCTTCTAGCTTCCATGTCCTTCTCTATAGATAACACTGACCCAAAATACTCCATGCGTATCACACCCATCTCCTGTGGTTCCACACATAGATGGCCTTGTTGATCTTTAAGGAGGCGTATTCTCTCCCTGGTTACTCCTTTGCTCTTAATGTATTTACAGAATCTCTTTGGAATCTTCTTATTTCTATTTGCCAAAGCTATGTCATGTCCCCTATTTGCCCTTCTGATTTCCTTCTTAAGTATACTCCTACTGCCCTTATATTCTTCTGGGGATTCACTCACTTACAGCTGTCAATACCTGATAAATGCCTCCATCTTTTTCTTGATGAAAGCCACAATTTCCTTAGTCATCCAGCATTCTCTACACCTGTCAGTCTTGTCCTTCTCATTAACAGGAACATACTGTCTCTGAACTCTCGTTATTTCATTTTTAAAGGCTTCCAACTTCCCAACTGTCCCTTTACCTGCAAATGGCCTTCCACAATCAACGTTTGAAAGTTCCTTTCTAATAACATAAAAATTGCTCTAAATCCAATTTTGAACTTTAACTTTTTGATCAGTTCTATCCTTTCCCATAAGTATTTTAAAACTAATAAAATTGCGGTCACTTGACCCAGAGTGCACCCTCCACTAACACCTCAGTAACTTGCCCTGCCTTATTTCTCTACAAAAAGGTCAAATTTGCTCCTTTTTTAGTAAGTACACTAACATATTGATTATGAAAATTTTCTTATACACACTTAACAAATTCCTCTCCATCCAAGTCCTTAACACTATGACAGCTCCAGTCTATGTTTGGAAAGTTAAAATTCCATACCATTACAACCCTATTTTTCTGACGGATATCTGAGATCTCCTTACACATTTGCTTCTCAATTCCAACAAGGTGCTCATTCCTTCCTTATTTTTAAGTTTCACTCATATAACTTCACTGGATGATCTCCCAGGAATATCATCCGTCATTTCAGCTGTAATACTATACTTAACAAAAAAAGCCACTCCCCTTCTCTCTTACCTCCCTTTCTATCGTTACAAAGCATCTTAATTAAGCTGTCAGTCCTGTCCACCCTTAATCCACGTTTCTACAATAGTTGTGATATTCCAGCCCCATGTTTCCAACCTGAATTCATCTGCCTTACCTGTCAGACCTCTTACATTGAAGTAAATGTAGTTTAAATGAACAGTCTTACCACATTCTCTACCAAGCTCTCGTCTGCCTTGACTATTAGACTTGTTCCCCTTATCTGCTGGACAATCCTTAGCCTTTTACCTTTTCTCACTATCACTTTGATTCTCACTCCTTCCTTACTAGTTTAAAGTCTCCCAAGTAGCAGTAGCAAATTTTCCTACAAGGATATTGGTCCCCTTCCATTTCAGGTGAAACCCTTCCCTCTTATATAAGTCATTTCTATCCATGAAGAGATCCCAATGGTCCAAAAATGTGAATCCTTGCCCCCTGCACAGCTCCACTGCCATGTATTCTTCTGCCCTCTGCTCCTATTCCTACTCTCACTATCATGTGGCAACGATAGTAGTCCAGATATTACTATGCCCGAAACGTTGATTCTCCTTCTCTTTGGATGCTGCCTGACCTGCTGCGCTTTTCCAGCAACACATTTTTAAGTTCTGATCTCCAGCATCTGCAGTCCTCACTTTCTCCCAGATATTACTACCCTCAAGGACCTACCTTTTAACCTCTTGCCTAATTTCCTACATTCTCTCCACAGAACCTCATCCCTATCCTTACATCTGCCATTGGTACCAATGTGCACGTCGACTACTTGCTAGTCACTCTCCTCTTTCAAAATATTCTGTCCCCTCTCCGAAACATCCTTGACCCTGGCACCAGGAAAAACAACACACAATTCCGATGTCTTGCTGATGACTGAGTAATCATGTAAATTATTGAGAGAGTCCGATTTCCGATTTATTAACTTTTTTTAATGCCAACCAACAATAATTATGTTCTGCCATTCAATTAGATCGTGGCTGATTGAATCTTAATTCGTTCCTAATCCTTAATACCTTGCTAACAAAGATTTAGCATTCTTGATTTTGACATTTTCAATTGGTCCCCAGCCTTAACAGCTGGGACAGAATTCCATATTCTTATTCTGTTTGTGTGTAGAAATGCATCCTGGCATCAGGTCTGAATGACAACAAGGGAACTTTCATTTTCACTGTGAGTCTGGAGTATACATGATTTGCATACTTATAGCCTGTTGAGCACCCTGGTTTGGACAAACCTTGGAGAATTAATTGTGTACCGGTAGAGTTGTAGTCTGCAGAATGGATTACGCACACAAAATCAAATAAAAGATATCTATCTTGCCTAATGAATGGGTGTTGTGCTTTATTTAGCCAACGCTCCCTCAGAAGCTGCATCACTCGTTCATTCCTTCTGCAATACATTGACGCAGTATGTGTCAAACAGACTTGTATTTCAACTCCAGTATTGCGATTTTAATACACAATAAAGCCACAAATATAATTTGTAGCATTTCTGCTCAATGCATAGATGGCTCTTTCAGATGTTTATAAAATGCTCACCAACAGTGGCAGGGATTTTAAAAAAAATTAGGAGTAATACTCCTAAATGAAAAGCAAATGACTAATAGACTGGTTCCAATTGTCTGTGTTTCAACATCTCAGCAGGTTTAGGAATCTGTCTAAGTCAACTCATGCTGCAGTTTAGACGAAATCAGAACTGAAGCAGTAGATTTTGTTATTTTTGAGTGTATTAGGAGAGAAAATCTTGCTCAGCACAATGATTCAAATGGCAATGCCAATCAATTACATTTTCCTTTCCAGTTACAACATGTTTTGGAAGTAATATAGCTACATTTAACTCAATAGGTTGGCTGAATTGCTGAGACAGTGTAAATTAATATGCATTAAAAACCCATATTCTTAAAATAGTCATTATCCAGTGACAGTAATAAGTATCACAACAGATTTTCACCCACATAGGGGACACCACATTCATAAAAGTTACTCAGGTTCTTGGTACTTAAATTGGCTTCCTCAGCCCTGTATAAAACACATTGTGATGCTTATTATTAAATTAAAACATGGTTGAGTGAAATGGCATTTTCTGATTGCATAACTAATACCTCATTAATTCCTGATGTAGGCTATTGGATTCAAAAATTAATGATCAAATTCATGGATTGTTCAATGAATGACTCCAATAATAAAAAGCAAACAAAATGACTTGTGGTAAGCTGACCAAGTCATGCTGTGTTTGCACTAGAATTTAGCAATGCCATTTTTTTGAACATCATGCAGTTTTGGGGAGCTTATTATGCATGAGTATCAAGCGATAGATAGATTCATGAAAATATTACCTTTCAGTAATGATGCAAGACTTGAAAAATTAAAGCATTTTTCCCTTGAGGTGGATGAAAGTTAAGGTAAGTTAAATAGTGCTGATTTCCATTGGTTAGCCAGATGGTAACAAGATTTCCTGTTTCTGCATAAATAATGATTAACACAAGAACACAAAAAAGAGCAATAAGGATTGCCTTGCAGCCCTTCAAGCTTGTTCTGATACTATATAAGATATCACTAATCTAACTGTGGCCTCAACTACACTTTTATGTTGTTCTCTCATAACCCTTGACTTCTTTGTCAATCAAAAATCTAACATCGCCTTGACTATATTCAATGACCCAACCTCCACTGTTCTCTGGGAATGAGAATTCCTGAGGCTAACCACCCTCTCAGACATAAAAAAAACCCACCTAATTTTTAAATGTGAGATCCATGTCATTTAAATAGGTTTTAGACTCCACTACAAACAAAACATCCGCAAAGCATTCACCATGTCAAGCCTTTAGGATTTCACCATCATCTTCAGCATCAACTATTAATTTGATTCACTCACTATCAGTTCCATCCCTTTCCATGGTCCATCTCTCATGCTGAACCTGAGCTTTGCAGATTTGGGAGTCTGTTAGACCCCAAGCTAAGCTTCCAATTTCACAGTCTCTCCATTACAAAGGTTACCCCTATCCATCCGCACACCAGTAACATTTCACACCTTTGCCCCTGCCTGAGACAATCTGATGCTAAAATATTCTTACATGCTCTTAATACCTCATCTAGTTCAACGTTTTGCTGACTGGCCTCTTGTTTTGCACCCTCTATTAGCTATCTAGAGCTCCTCTGCCTACACACTCAGCTACACCAACTTGTGGTTACCAGTCACTCATCTCATCAATAATAATCCCCATCTGGCAACACCTTGAGTTTAAAGTTAAGATCTTAGGGTTTAAATCCCTCAGATGAAGGGACACATGATAGATAATAGCTTAAAGGTGCTCTACTGTGAGCTATGAAAAGGCAGGCAAGCCCCAGGTGGACAGAGTAAGTGCTTCAGTGATACCCTGAAGGCCTCACTGGCAAAGCGCAATATTCCCATAGATACCTGTGAATCACTGACCCAAGACCGTCCAAAGTGGAGAAGGACCATCTTGAGACTTGCTGTTGGGAAAAAAGCAGAAGCCAGGCGAAAACAGTGAAAGGCCTGCGCTACCACACCAATGTTCTACTCACTCAACAGAGCCTGCGGTAGCCGTATCAGTCTCTGCAGCCACATACAGACTCACCCTGGGAGTGGAAGAGAATCATCCTTGTATCTGAGGGACCAGGAATGTTGATGATGATGATGATGAATTGCTAAAAGATCAACGTGGCTGCAGCAGCAAAAATGAAACAGACTTGAAATAAGGTTCATAAAAAATGGATTCTGCAAAGCTTTGAGATTTAAAATATTTTTATGCTCCTCCCCAAGTACCTAACAGCCCTGCGGGCTAGTATGCAAGTATGATTACTTCTCAATTTCCACAGAGTTAACGTTGCAAAATGGGCCATAACACATTGCTGCAGAATTACGGCTTCATTTAAGTATAACCCTCCATTTTGAACAAATCCTACCAACATCTGTTAAAATGACAAGTCAAACCTGCCTGGATACTAACAGCAAAACAGATTTCCCCTGCACACCCACCACCCTAACAATCCCCAAAAACTCAGCTGAATATGTAGTGGTAAATTCATATTTCTATGTCCGACAAAGGATTGACTTGCAAAAATACAAAAGGTGGGGAATGAGCAACCGAAGAGCTGAAGGAGAATAATAAAGACAATTTGCAAATCGACCAAGTGTCTGATACTTCTAATGGTAAAGTCTCTTTCGCACCATATATTTTCAATCAGTGAGGGGTCTCATGGTAAGATCATGAAAACATAACATCAAAGAAAATAAATGTTGTGTAAGAAAGCGACACTTAGCAAATAATGCTTGGGTTACCTTAGCAACTAGAAAATGCATAATGTGTCAGAAGAATCCATTTTCTTGGTAGGGGACTTCTGAAAACAACTGGATGAAATGAAGCACAAAGCCTTTTGCTTCTGGAAATTGTACTCCATTCCTCAAGGAAGACTACTGTCAGTAATAGATCTTCTGATATTATTTGGAGCCAGTAATATAAAATCACCAAAGAATACTTACAGCATAGGAGACAATTCAATCCTTAATGTCCATGCTGGCTCTCGGAAAGACCAGCTCAACTAATCCCACTCATAAGAACAAATAGGTCATGGCTGTTCTTGTATGAGAACCATTTTCCAGCATTATGCCCAAATACAAGCTTTTTCTCTATAGCCTGTTTGCATAATTATCAAAATCCCTATTGAAACCCACCAATTAATCTGCATCCACCAGCCTCTCAGACAGTATGTTCCAGATCCTAATCATACTCTTGAGTTAAACAAATAAAAATTCTTCATGTCACCTTTGACTGTTTTTGCCATTTACCTTAAGACAGTTACCAGTAGTTCCTGATCCCTCTAGTAATAGGAACAGTTTCCCTATCCAGATCTCATCATTTTGAACATATAGAGTCATAGATCCCAGCTTCTCCAATCTTTCTATACAATGGAAGTTCCTCATCAATGATTCTTGTAAATTGTTTTCTGAACCCTCTCTTAGACCTTCACAGCTCTCTTGAAGTGTGGTGCAAGAACATTTTATATCTAACCCTCCAGTTTAAACCAAATCATCGTTTTATAAATCGTAACATCCTTGTTTTTGTACTTGATGCTTGTACTTCAAAATAAAACCAAGATCCTGTATACCTTATTCAAGCAATTTTCAATCTGCCCTTCCATCTTCAACAATATGTACAGATATATAACTAAGGCTGTCTGCTGTATTGCCATGATTACCTCAATTTGCACTCCATAATTTCATCAATTCATGTTTCCAATAGAAAGTTAACCACTCACAGTGAATATGAATTGCAGACACGTGCCGCATACAGCCTTCTGATCAAAGTCATGGCCTGTGAGTTCCTGAGCTGTCAATTTTCACACTGATCCAACCAAAGGGTTGATTGAGAAAATTATAAACCTTCCCCTCTCTCATCATATCTGCTCATGGGTTTCTATAAACCTAAACTATCATGAATCACACTTGAGGCCGCACTGTGTAAGTAAAGCTCATTGTATGTTCTGATTTTACATCACTGCAATGCCAGCAAGTGGAAGTCTACAAAAGTAACTGCAGACATATAAGCAATATCCACAATTGTTATTTCCAGGAATATTATAAGTTGTACCATAAATTGTATCCTCGCTTTTCTTCAGGAAACTGATTTGTGTATCGTTTTCGAGAGTAATATCCCACTGGGCAGGGGCAAGGCATTGTCCAACCAGCTGAAGAGATGATATGAAAATAAAAAGGCTGACAACTGCTGGCAATCTGCAAATGTGCTAGAAATGTGGAGCAGCTATAAAGAGAAGAAGCAGGAGAACATTTTGGATGAAGAGAGCTGGATTTTCAAAGTATGGTTAGAACCCAACACTAAGACGTGTTCTAAGTCCCAATTCCAGGCCTCAAACGCATCCAAGCCTATTTAAACTCAAATGGCCAAAGTGACCAGGAGACTGGTTTGGCACTCAATCAGTGCTGGTGGGCACCTGCAGGATCAAGAGCTACCTGCCTCATGCCAGCAGTGAAGGCATCCATACTGTGGGCTTGCTGAATGGAAAGCCAGCATCATCAATGGAGCTGGAAGGGTCCAGGATTAAGGCCCAGTATTTACATCAATGCAACTAGGTCCTGGGAAAATAAGGCAAAAACAGAGACCAATATCTGTCACAGGTCACCGGTCATTCAGTCTTATTCCTGAGAGTGTCTTCCTTCAAATGTTAAGCAAGGAAGCAATGCTAATTTAGGTTAATTGCTCACTCATAATGCATTAATTGCAGTTTTAAATTTTACACTTGCATTTTGAATAAATTGGGCCTCAGTGGGATGGGAATCTGGGGGATATCATCTGCCAAACCTTGAGGCAATGGACACCATCACTGGCCACCTCTCCCAACCCAGCCTCTCGATCATCACACTTGTCCATTTCCACCACGCTGGCTGGAGACGACCTGCGGAAGCATGTGATTTTCCACTTTTATCAAAGTGATTTTCCACTGCTTTTCTTTTACATTTGATTTTCCAACTTCTTTTTAAAAGTGTTTTGCCAATGTCATTTCCCAATGTTATTCTGCACAGTTTTGTTTTCTCAGCAGGAGAAGGTTTGTTTTCAGTTTTGATGGTGTAGTTGACTGTAAAACATGCTTGAAATACCCTGCACTGCTGGGCCTTGCTAAAACCTGCACTGGAAGCTTTGACTTCTAATATCATGTTGATCAAGTTCAAGTGTTCTCTACAGCATTTCAGTAGAGTAGGTTTTGAAGAAAGATTTTATTTTAAATTAGATGGTGTTGACACAGATGGGTTCAAGTCAAAAGGTCAGTACTACAAGCAATGGAAAAGTCCTACTTGAGTTGTGTTTGAACACTTTGTTATCTTCATTTGAATGTAGTCGAAGCAGATATTGTGTAAAAGAGTAGAATAGCAAAAGAATTCACCTATTGTTACAGATGGAACATATATATGTATTTGAAGCTGATAGAATTTTTATGTCTACATATAAAGTGTCATTTTATGGAGATTTTAAGTAAAGTCTGTCGGGCAACATATGAGTACATAAAGAGTAAAAATGCAGTGCTACATTCAATAAAGGGTTCACAGCCTGTTCAATGTCTTTGCAGGGTTTTACTTGAACTTGGTACAATTATAGGTAGAAAAATTCACTAACTTTCCTCTGTGAGGCTGTTGTACGAAATGAGAAATTGCCATTTTTATATGTGCAAAATCAATAAAAATTGAATGAATGGATGATGGATAAATATCAAACTTGCAAGACATTCTACGTTATTTGATCCAGAAATTCCCCACTGAAGACTGCATGATGTTAGCACTGAAATAAAAGGATATGTTCTTCCAAACATTAGCATCACTCATGTTGAGAACATTTGTCATGTTAAGATGCCATATAAGTGTAAGCTGTTGTTGTTATTACAAATACATTGTACACACTCAAAAAAAATAATTAAAGATCAGGAGGAGAATTCTCACACCTGCCAACAGGAATTACATTTTGACGTCATTCATTTCATGCAAGATACAATGGGGACCTTTCTTAGCACTAAAAAGACACTACATGAATGTAGATCTTTCTATATTAACTGAGGGGGAAAACAGAGCAAAACATGACATTAGTTTTCCTGTAGGTGTCAAAACAACAACAACTTATATTCCTATGAACTCCCTAAACATTCATAAAATATCCCAAAATGAATGTTATCAAACAAAGTTTAAGCCAGCCATGCAAAAGCAAATTGAGAGCAGATATTAGATGCTTGGTCAAAGAGCTAGATTTTAAGAAGTGTCTTTAACCAGGGGAAGCAGAGCTGGAGAGATGTGGCGAGGGAATTCCAGAACTTGGGGCATTGGTAACTGAAGGAGCAATTGTCAATGGTGTATTGATTAAATTTGGGGATATTTAAGGAAATGGAAATAGGGGAGAACTGGCATTTTTGAAGGTTTGAAGACTGGAGAAAATTACCACAATAGGGTGAGTAGGACAATATTAGGTCATCCAGCATTTCACTTGCAGTTTTTGAAATCTCACATTTTTCGGGGTCGAAAGAATGGAAGGGAATGGTGGGTTGTTTGTGGGGTGCAAGAGGAGGCAAGTAGAAAGATACCTTGAACAAGTTAGTGGTGTAACAAGTCAAATAAAGAAAACACATGTAATGGCTTGTGCTGCTTTCTGACCTTGGTTTGATTTTTATAGCCCTGAGAGGAGGCTGCACTCCAATTAGTTCCTACTCACTTTTGCACTTTAAGAATTTGAAGTTTAGCACATTAAGAACATCTAAGATACTTATAAAAATTAAATAATGTACCACCACTAAACCCACAGAAATTTAGGGAGTTGACTCTTCATTAATTATGTTAAATAGTAATCTTCTAGCCCAGATATTTGAAGAAAGTTTATTAATCAACTGATAGAAATTGTGACATTTAATTAGTGTGGAGAGGGATATTAGAAGTAAAGATTTTAAGCAATATTATCCAACTTATTAAAATCTAAGCAGGAAGTGCACCTATAAAATAGGTCAGTAGCACTTTAATTTCAAACAGTTAGCAAAGTGCAGTATTAAATGAAATACCAAGCAATTATAGCAACAAAAAAAATCTCTTAATCTCACACTGCCATTTCAATCTCAGACATATTAAAACAACTAAACTGAATCCCCTCTAATCCTAATGTTCCAACTTTAAATATCTGTTTCTTTTGGATTTAATTCTACGAACAAGTAAATCAATTCACTGCTAAATTAAATTTCAGCCTTCAATGTTGTACAATAATCCTGGCCAACAAAGGGCCTTCACAGTAATAAACGTTGTTTCATTTCATATTTTTTTCCTTCAAAGACCAGCTTGTATTAAATATGACCAGGCATAGTTTATCTTCAACTATCTCTGAGCAGCAATACGAAGGAACAGTATACACTCCTTTTGTGCTTTCTGATCACAACTGCATGAATGTAAATATCAAACAATAGCTATATTATGATTGTAGTCATCTCAAAGATAAGTCAGTTAACTATAGAAGACATGATTTGAGGTTTGGCTCCTTCATTGAATATATTTGAACCCCAGAAATGTTGATACCATAGTGTAACCCTTGATCTCATATTCCTATGTTATACTGATTAGAAAACATCTTTTCTCCTGTCTGGAAACTTAAATTTAAATGACAGATTGGGTGGCTATTGCACGAAGACATTTAGATCATGTGCATTACACATCCATGTTGTACAATTATATCTGAAGTATATGCACAATTATATATTTGAAAATTATTCATTGTAATTTCAACAATCAAATGATGAATGACAGTTGATTAGCAAGAGTCAATATACGCAGTTTGTCCATTCTATGGAAGATAATTCATGACTACAGTCTCACAAGATAAATCCAAATATTTGGTGCTTTGTTGTTTGGCTGGACACAGGCTGAAATTCAAGATTACTAGCTACAAATTACTTGATGAATTTTGAGATTCTGACTATCAGAGAAAACAGGGAATAAACAAATTTCTTATGATCCTGTTTACAAATTTATACTAAAATTCGCACGATGCAACTTTAAGTCTTGGATGTTGCTTGCAGTTAGATAATGGCTGCTCATTATTGATGGGCCAAATCCAAAACATTATGGGATAGTGGAATGTATTGGCAGATCCCACCGATTATTTGCAACCATGTAGCCAAATCCAAGAGATCAGTGAATGATTACTACAGACTGCAGGAAAGCTTGGAAGAGTTGGCAATTCTTGCCTCTCGTGTTTGACATGAAACAAAACTGTCAGCCCCAGAAATAACAAACAGTAATAAAAACAATAACAGCCAACTTGCTTTGTCTGGTTATGGACATTTTGCAAGCCGGACAAATCCATTCTCCACAGATCAGTCCATTCTGAGGGGATTATATAGGATAGGGAATAATTGCATTTGTTTGTAAACTGTGCCTTTGCTTCTCCTTTTATTTTTGAAAGGATCCTAATTTTGAACAAGCAGACAATTCCACAGCTTAAGCAACCTACAAGAGGATTACACCAAAAAAGAATCTGAAAAAATTGTTTATGACAAGAGAGTCAGGTTTCTTGGCATGCTGAGGAGACAAGACAACAATTTTGTTACTCTGCCTTGCTTGGGTAATTTTTCAGACACTTTTGTGTGCAAAGCAATGCCACACTTTTAATAGCTGCATTCTTGCTTGCTCTGACAATGTTTTGTTTTTCTTTATGTTTTCATGAATGTGTACTTACTGGCAAAGAACAACATGTATTATCGTCCCTTAGTGCCCTTGAGCGTACTAACTTGCTCAACCAATTCATAGAAGTGTTAAACATTGCTGTGGGTCTGGAAACACATGGTGGTCAGACAAGGTTGAGAATAGCAGATTTTCTTCCTTAAAGGGCATCAGTGAGGCAGATGGATTTTGACAACAATAAAAGGTAACTTAATGGTGGCCATTTTTAAGGCTAGCTTTCAATTTGAATTTAAATTCCACCAGCTGCGATGAAATGATTAGGTCACATATCCGCAAAGCATTATCTTGGCTGTCTGGATTAGTAATCCAATGTTGTTCCCACTGCATCACTATCTCCTCCTAAAACTGCTAGGGGCTCTGTCCAACATTCTATACCTTGCTCCCCAAGAGGTCAGATAATTTCTTTTTAGCATGTATGGCAAGTGTAATTACAGTGATGCATGAGGCGTCGCAATTGTAGAGGATGGCCTGGAAGCTCTTTTCCTGTGTCACATTGTTCATACCTTTCCTTGACTCCCAAAGATGCCAATTTACGCAGATTTTGCCATGTTAAAAGCAGCAGTGAAATACAAGGTTGATGCTATGAGCCTGTTTGAAGCAGAAATACTAAACTGTGCCAATATCAAAATGCTTATGATACAATAGAGTGAATTTTACAAGGCCTGTTCTCAATGTAGATCTATTACTCAACTGGAGAGATAGGATCAAAAAGCTTCCTATATTATCCATTTCCAACTGGCAAGGCTCACTTCCAGGAATTCAGCCATGTAAGATTTACTCTGTTGCATATACATTATCAGATATAGTTGAACCTGCTACACAATTCATACACTTCCGCATTAACTCATGAGTAAAATGCACCTTGATATTCTGCTCTGATGCAGCTAGATTTAAAAAGTGACTCATCTTTAGTGATTTAATGTACTTGAGATGAGAATTACTACTAGAACACAGTGTTGATTGCGTGTTCTAATTCTACATTTCGCCTAATGCTGCTCTTTGTCGGAGTAAAATTGGGAGGGTGTTAAAACTGGCCTCGACAACCAATCCCATCAATCTGCCAACAGGCAAGTGGCATCAAAATTACATTGCAAGCTTCTTACTCTTTCATTCCCATCATCAGCTGTTTAACTATCTCATGATTTCTATTTAGCCAGTCACTGCGCATGACAGGAGAAAATGTTTTCCTTTCACTTTCCTATTTATTTTTACCCCTTTAAATAACATTGCTCTGTAATTTCTCATAGTTTAGTGAAAAGTCGACACATGAGGCAGTAACATTTTGAAATCCCCAGTCCTGCTCAGATTCTGACTGAAAATTGGCTTTAATTGTCTGGTCTGGAAGAGATAGGGAGATTTAATTAATTGTTTTCCAACAGCTCAACAAAGAGAATACGATTGGAAATTTGTGAACAGGTTACCTTATATCAGCAACATAGATAAATCCAAGTAGCCTAGCAAAGATCTGGAAGTAAAATGCTAATTAATGCATTTTCTTTACAAGAAGTCTTAAAGTAAAATAAAAGTTGCCATAGTCCTACCAAACTGGAGGGCTGCTCTCGATCAAAAAGAGATGATTGGTGGTTAGCTAGTTTTGAGGAGATGATTGGTGGTTGTTTATCCTTCGGGTCACCATGCCTCAGGTGAGGGAACAGATTAGGAAGGAGATTTCTTCATGGTGACCTCAGCCAGTCTAGGAATTGAACCCATGCTGATGGCATCAGAAACGGGCCATCTCGCCAACTAAGCTAACCAAACACCAGAGTAACTCTGCAATGTTAGCAGCTACAGTAATCAAAGTCATCAAATAATACAATCCTCATTGATGGTGGCAAACTGGTTAAAGGATTATCGCAGTGATAAGTAATTTACAGCTAGTTCAGAGTTTATGTAGGTCGGTCTTCATTGGAAAAGATAAAGCAATAGCCCTTCCTTAAGTCTACACGGTCTCAAGGTAAACTGTTACAAGTACTTTAACGAATAGGCAAGGAAGCAACTTTCAACAATGACAGCATGCATCTATGTAGGTCATTAACATTAATAAAATGTCTCATAGTGTTTACACAACCATAACAGAGAAGAGCCCAGCCAAAGAAAGACTAATAGACTGGTCAAAATATTTGGTCAAATTGGTAGGGATTAAGAAAGATCTTGAGGACAGGGTGGTGGAAGTACGTTGGAAGAGAATTCCAAAACATAGGATATAGGCAGCTAGAGATTTGGCGGTGAAGGGAGAGGGGGTGTGGTGGTGATGGAGATGCAGAAGAATCCAGAATCAGAGAAAATGGGAAATCTATGAAGGTGTTGGAAAATTGGAGGAGGATACAGAGCTCAGAGTGACCAAATCTGCAGAGGATTCACACAGAGAGATGAAATTTTCAATTTAGAGTATTAGGAAACAGAAGGTTCAGGAAGATTTATAATGCAGATATACAGAAACTTAAAGATGTAGAGAAAATGAAGCCAGGCAGGAACAACTATTGAAAAAGTCCAATTAGAAAGGTACAAAAACACATTATGCTTCATTTCAAACTGTTTTTGTTAATTGTGATTTGAAGGTGTCGATGTTGAATTGGGGTGGACAAAGTTACAAATCACACAACACCAGGTTATGGTACAACAGGTTCATTTGGAAGCATTAGCTTTCGAGGTGCTGCCTCTTCAACCACCTGAAGGAGCAGCGTTCCGAAAGTTTGTGCTTCCAAATAAACCTGTTGGATTATAACCTGGTGTTGTGTGATTTGTAACTTTGTTAATTGTGATAATATATACCAGTAAGTGAAGCTTTTCTTTGAAATCAAATTGACGTCACTACAGAAAAAAAACTCATTTTTTGCCTGAGTTATGCATGTTCTCCATATTAAAAATATGAGCTGAATAGTTTTTATTGACAATGAAGAAGAGACTATCCAATTTTTAAATCATTCTAAGTACTGACTTAATATTGCTACAGATGGTTTTAAAGATCAAGGTAATTTAGAGCTTTGAAACTCCACTATTTGATGTCTCCATTAATATTTTACACACATATATATTAAAGTTCTCTCAACCAATTTCATAGCAGCTTGTTAGACTGGCAGTGCGCACTGCAGAATATCAAGCTATTCAATGGTTTTGAGACTTCAGTCTCTGTACTCTTCAAGCACCACACTGCAAAACCCCTTATGCATGAGCAAACCAACAACATTCTGCAAGCATTTGACAATGGTTTGATAATTGAGCAATTAAATACGCATGCCCCAGTGGGTAAGATACAGTAAGCCCCTTCCCAGTCAATGGACTGATAGGGCCTGAATACATCAACCATCCAAGAACATTATTAACCACTGTCTGACAATCTTATTGAGAATTCATATTTATGTGAAATGTTCCTCTTAGATACTCTTTTTGTCTCTTGAATTTAAACTCTTCCTTAGTCAATTTCAGTGTAGATTCTCATCAGGAATCAGAAAATTATTTATTAGATCTGTCACTTTTCAAGCAGTCAAGATAGATTACCCACGGTTCAAGTAATCATAAAATCTTTCAGAAAGAATTATAAATTGCTGACCTGTTTGCAGTTTTATTGCAGACAGCTCTATGGTGAATAAGGAAATGGTAACATAGTAGTGACATTACTTAACTAGTAATCCAAAGAGCCAGACAAATGTCTGGTGATAAGAGTTTAAAATTCATCATGGCGGCCCGGGGAATTTAGGGGATATTAATTAAGTAAAATCTGGAATAGGAAATTATTATCAGTAATTATGACTGTGAATCTACCAAACTGTGTGAAAAACTCATCAAGATGTTTTAGAGAAGCGAATCTGCCATCTTTACCTGATCTGGCCTATATGTGACTCCACATACACAGAAATATCCTTAACTATACTCTGAAAAGAGTCAACAAACCACTCAGATATTGGTAAGGTAGTTAATTGAAAAACACCAACAACTCAAACTTATAAAATATAAAATTTCAATGTAACAATAAGTTACAAGGCAGCTCACCAAAACATTAACAATCAAAATTTGTCAAGAAGGCACTTAAGGTATTATTAGGCCAACTCGTCAAAAGCTTGGTCGAAGATTAAGCTTCTAAAAGAATCCTAAAAAGGGACAGGCTAAAAGTTGGAGACATTTACTGAGGGACTTGTTGAGCCTAGGGCCTTTGTAAGCTGGAGAGATCTGCATGATAGAGATGTAGAAAGATTTGAAACTAATATCTGACAATTACTGCCCAACTCCAGCATCAATATATGATCATGAATTTATTTTACAGTTTATATTTTCCCCTTTTTTTTCAATTCTAAAACACTTATTCTTGGTATGTGAACATCAGTTCGGCCAGATTTATTGTCAAACATTTATTAAGAGTCAAACAAATTGCCATGGCTCTGGAGTCACATGTAAGCCAGACCAGCTAAGGATGGCAGATTTCTTTCCTTAATGGACATTAGTAAGCCAGGTGGATTTTTATGAAAATTGACAGTGGCTTTGTGGTCACCATTAGGCTTTTTAAAGAAATTCCAATGTCTTATTGAATTCATGCCATTGTGGGATTCAAGCCAACATATCCAGAACATTAATTTGTGCTCTGGATTACCCTCCCAATGACATCATCACGACTCTGTTGCTTTTCTTCCTCGTTATTCCTTTTGTAAATTTTCGGTGTTGATTCCCATTCAGAATCAACAATTCATGCTGTCCTCCGTTCATCATTACAAATGACAATCCTGACAAAAAGGTGAGTCAAGCAGCCCACGCTGTGCTATATCCTGTGCTGCTTCCCTGAATAACCGAAAGCAGAGACAAATATCTGAGAGGAGCATTCAGACCAGGATCTACAAGAAGAAGACTGCATGTGAAAGGGACAGGCTTACAGATTAAGCAGGAGTGATTTTTTTTTAAGGATAAAAGAACCATTTCTACAGGAAAGGGCACAGATACAGGTCTGAGGAAATAATAACAGATTGGAAAATCAGGCAGAAAACTATTTTACGAATGGATATAAAATTATTGTTTTATGAAGAAAGGAATAAATAGTACCTTTTTTTTAAGAATAGTACAGAATTTTAATGGAATCTGTTAGCATTGCATTTATTTTCTCTTTCCCTGAAAACACACTCAAACAATTCCAAGCAGTGAGGAGCCAAGACAAAATGGAGCGAAGGATCACAAAGTTGTGATCCCATGAAAGTTACATAGAGGATGTCACTAATCGCTATTGATATTGTTCATCTGATAGCAGGGTGTTTTCTGTTACCTTTTATCCCCTTTTATTAATACAAGTGTCTGTTAAGAGCTAACAAATGGCCCTTAGCAGGAGGTTAGTTCAGAGGCAGGCAGGAGTCCACTTTAGGCAATTGTCTAATCTTCAATTGGAGGCAGACCAGAGGAAGAGCTAACTAATATTTAGTTAGAGACTTGTCTACCTAATACTTCTCCTCCATTGCCACAGCGAACCAAACCGCAAATTGGAGAAATGACATCACATCTTCCGCCTGGTCAGCCTACAGCCTGGACGACTCAACATTGAGTTCTCCAATTTCAAATAAGTTCAAATAAGTTCTCTTCCCATGCCCCAACTCCCTTCCCAGCCCCTTCCCGCCCTTTCCACCCCTCCCAACCATCGACCAGATTCATTCCTCCAATTGACCAACCAGGTCGTACCTTCTGCCTGTCTTCACCTATCCCCACTTCATCACCCTGCCCCCTCTAACTGGAGCTCCCCCCTATATCCACCCCCAGTTACACCAAAAACATTGACGTCTCTGCTTCTTGCTGCTGCCTGGCTTGCTGTGTTCTTCCAGCTTCCTGCCTGTCTACCTAATTAGTGGCAGGTACTCATGTGACTCAGCCAACATTGTCTATCTTATACGTTGCAGGCAAAGATGCCCTGAGGCATGGCACTTTGGGGAAACCAAGCTAAGGCTATGACAATGGATGAATGGGCACTGCATAACAATCAACAGACAGGAGTGTTCACTCCCAGTTGGGGAACACTTTAGTTGTACAGGACATTCAACCTTGGACCTTCGGGTGACCATCCTACAAGGCGGACTTTGGGACAGGCAGCAGCGAAACGTGGCCGAGCAGAGGCTGATAGCTAAGTTCGGTACCCATAGGGAGGGCCTCAACCAGGACCTTGGGTTCATGTCACACTACAGGTGACCACCATTGCACTATATACACACACAGACACTCCTACACACACACACTCGCACACACACACAGGCACTCCTATACACACACACATACACATGGACACACATATACACAGACACAGACACAGACACTCACACACACCCTTGCAGACACACACACTCCCACACCCACATAGGCATCCTCTCAGAGACTTAGACCACTCCACACTCATGCACACATATATACACTCTCTCACAGACACTCACAACCCCCCACCCCAGACACGCACACACAGACAGATAAAGACCGACCTGCACACATATATTTTATGGGGTGAATTTGTACTTGCAGAGTTACATTGTACTTTTGCTTAAAAACTGCATGAATCCATGGAAAACTCTGTTTTCTCACTTTTTAGATTAGAATCAATCTAAACATCATGGCATAGACAGAGAACACAGGGGGCTAACACCTTCAACATATTGTCTAGCTAACGCCCGTTTTACAGCTAACCTGAGAATGCAACTTTTAAAAAAAGGTTTTGTGATTTACACATGAAAGAAATGAAACTATCATGGTATTCGAACAGATGAAAGACTCAACAGACAACCAAGGTATTTTTCAATGTATAATTTCAGTTACATTACACTGTAAATTCTTGCTATAAATTCTGTACCTTAGAATTGTGTCCTCCACTATCACCTGATGAAGGAGCGGTGCTCCGAAAGTTAGTGTGCTTCCAATTAAACCTGTTGGACTATAACCTGGTGTTGTGTGATTTTTAACTTGTACACCCCAGTCCAACACCGGCATCTCGAAATCACATCTCCCTAATAGTTCGGCTGTGAGTACCCATTACTAAGGGCTAGTAAGTTAATCATTTTAAAACTCTACTAAGCAATGTATAGAGAACAGGTGATGAAGCTGTCAAGACAAGCAACTTCTACCTTGTTTATCACTTTAGTTTGAGCTCACTATTTAATTAATCTGATGCTGAAGGCCATTTTTAGTTGCTGAGCAGAAGTCTGCTGCCACAGAAATTAACATACCTATGCCATCTATACATACTCCCTTTAGGAACAGTCAACCACCCTAATTTACTACAGGTGGTATGTTTTTCCTCTATTTAGCTTATGCATGATATCTAAACTGTCGCTACTTAATAAACTCCATAAAATCTCTTCTGAATTCTCAACTGACGATGCCAGGTAACCTGTGACTCTAAAAGCTTTATATTTAATATAAAATGTGGAAGATTCATGACGATTTGTCTTTGAAGGATATTCCAATGGCAAGTTTGGTACAGTAATGCTTGTAAACATTCTTTTTATTTTCTGATATCTCCAACACAGGAGCAAGAAATTACTGCCTGTTTATTCAAAATAACTCGGTATCAGGGAAGGTCAGCTGAACAATATTTCACTGAATATAAGTAGCACACACATGGAAAAGCAATCATGACATCAAAAAGCCTGTTGTTGGCAGTATAGTGAATATCTTCGAAAGCTTCTTCGTTGTTTAATTTGGAAACAAATGATATTTAAATTATAACTAATTTTGAGTCAAATGTCAGATGAAATCCTAACAGTATTGAAAAAATATACACTTTTAGGACTATTTTAGTAAAAAAAATGCATAATAGCATTGGCAATGTGACGCTCATCATAAAATCTTATACTAGCTCAGCCTCCACCTGATCCAACACCCTTGTCCCTTTCAGAAGCTCACCTTGTTCCACTTCCCGCCCACCTATTATTGAAATACCTCAGACATCATGCTCCACATCAGGTTTCTCACCAAGATATCCTTCCTCCTTTATTTCTTCTGTTTCTGGACTGAATCGCGGTGCAATATAAATGCAAGTTGTTGTTTAAGTACAACAGGCAGTGTTTCAGCCTCTGTTTACAGAAAATTGATATGCTTGTGCTGTATATGTTGTAAAATGTTGTACGATCTTGTAAAAAAAAATTATATATACATACATAAAAGTAAGTCTATTGCAATACATGGTTTATACACTATAAATTGGTAATTTATTTGAATACATCTAATATTTCATAAATCATGGAAATGGACTGAAATTCTTATAAAAACCTTGATAATGAATTATTGTCTTAAACTGAAGACTGGTTATGTGCGATGCTTCATGATATTTTTCAATACTTTCGAAAGATCCTTTGTGACATTCCTTACAATCTTCTGTTCAGTTGAGCACAGTGGAGCCAACATAGCAAAGGGCAAAGGCCAATTAGCTTAACAGTTGCAGAAGGCCTGAAGGTACACAGTATCATCTGACTATTACAGTAGTATGAAGTGATTTTGTTTACCTTTGCTAATGGATTTGCATTTCTTCAACTTAAATGAAAATAAACAGTCTGTTGGAAAATGTTAAATAGACACAGTGATAATTGCAGACAAGCACCAAATCACACACAAATATTTACCAGGCCCAAACCAACTTCCAAACTTCATAGCAAGTGGTCCCTGGCTATTATAATACTTTATACCGTGAATTCAAGATTAGGTCAAGCATAAATAAAAATGAGTCAGAACACAAGCTTTGAGGTCAGACTTTTCAAATCCAAACCTGCTGGGATACATGAACCAACTTAAGGTTTTCAAAGTTCCAAGTCGAAGTTGAGTACAAACTGCTGGAATATAATATCACTGCCCAAGCTGCCTCCTTATCATGAGAAACATTGCAAGCAAGCCACTGTCTGGTTTTAGATTTCTGCTGTATTATTTGATAATATCAATTCCTGTAACTATATTATAGGAACTTATCAATCCCTAGCATGATTGCTTATTAGTTTTACAGTCCCCATCCTCATGTATATTTGCTGTAATGAGCATAATTAGTACAATATTCTTTATTTGCACATGTGACTTTTCAAGTTTCATCAAACCTTTTTCTAAAAGCATTATAAATCAGCTCCTGCACCAAACCAGCGAATTTGTTGCGTCACGCTGTGGCAGGATTTCCATAATATAGAAAGGGAGCAATATCAAAATATGAAACAGAAATTAAGACAGAAAAAATGCACAATGAAGCACTGTAATGTTCTCATATTCTGGGTTAAAATTGGATTACGCAATACCATTAGGAAGAAAGAAAGAACTTACATTATGTTATGTCTTCCTTTACCTCCGGATGTCCGAAAAGGCTTCACAGACAACGAATAACTTTTAGAGTAGTACTGTTGTAATGCATGAAATGTCGGAGCCAATTTCCACGCAGCAAGGTCTTACAAACAGCACTGTGATAAAAACCGCATAATCTGTTTGATGTTGGCTGATGCAATATTAGCCAAGACTCTTCTGTTTTTCAATGGAATATTGTTACGGAACATTTTACATCCCCATGAGAGGACAGATGGGGGCTCAGTTTAATGTCTCATCTGAAACTCAGCACTGTGTTAGCGCTGCAGCCGAGATTTTGTATTCAGGTCCCTGGAGTGGAAGCTGAAACTAGAATTGTCTGACTCAGAAATGAGAATATAAACAACTGAGCCATATCTGACACTTGTTAATGGACTTGAATGAAATGTTAAAACAGCTGAGCAAGGTTTTCATACAAATGTATTCATTGTTGTAGTGAAAGCCTATTGTTAATCCATATGCTGTCCCTTAAAGATAGCATTCAAAAGTGTTGAGTTAGTTTCTGTGTGCACTCTAAAGCCAGCTATCTCTCCTCCTCCACTGTCATGAAATTATCAGAGTGCTTATCCAATATCCAGAAAAGAATGAGCAGAAATTCGCTCCAATCAAACACTGGGGGAAGACTGAAGCCATTATTTTTGGTTCTCAATCCAAAATTCATTCTCTGAACAGTGACTCCACCCCTCTCCCACGTGACAGCCTGAGACTACACCAGACTTGTAACTTTGGCTATCATATTTGATCCCATGAAGAACATGCGTCACATTGTGCCAATATAAGACCTACTTTTATCTCTGTCGCACTTCCTGACTGTCTCAGCTCATCTGCTGTTTTTGTTATCATTTACGCTTTGGTTAACTCGAGATTTAACTTGTTCAACACTTTCCTGGACAGTCTTCCACAATCTCTGTAAATTAACTCTGAAATTCTGATCCCCACATTTGTATTCACACAAAGTTGCTGATCTACTCTGCCTGCTAGTCAAATAATGCCTCGATTTGTAAAACTTTCATCCTTTTTTTTCAATTTCCTCTACGGTATCATATTTAATCATTTTCAGCCCCCTCCGCCCTACAAGATACGAGGTTCCTCTAATTTTGCTTCCATAAAATTCTCAAGTTTAATTGTTCCAATATTCATGGTAGTGCCTTCAGTTTCTTGGCTTTTAAGTTCTAAAATTCCTTCCCTCACCTTCTGCACTTCCGTGAGTAAAAACCTTCTTCTTTTAACTAAAGCTAACCTCAGCCACTATAAGAATTGAACCCTATATTTTTGGCATCACCCTGTTTCACAAACCAGCCATCCACTCAACAGAGCTAACTAGCCCCGAAGAGGTTGAGAAGGTGGGACCTTCATGGTAACCTTAACCTGTATCATAAAAGTCCCACCATCTTAAAATTAAAAATCACACAACACCAGGTTACAGTCCAACAGGGTTATTTGGAAGCACTAGCTTTCGGAGCGCCGCTCCTTCATCAGGTGGTTGTGATAAAGGAGTGGCACTCCAAAAGCTAGCATGCTTCCAAGTTAACTTGTTGGACTATAACCTGGTGTTGTGTGATTTTTAACTTTGTCCACCCCAGTCCAACACTGGCATCTCAAGACCATTTTAATGTTGACCCTTGCCTGAGGCATGATGATCCTCAGGTTAAACCACCACCACAGACAGCAGTCCTGTGGTCCTCTGTGACTATAGTGACTTTATCTTACCTTAATCAAAACTATGGGTCATTTGCCCTAATACCTCCTTATGTGGCACAATGTCAAAAGTTGATTTTTAATGTGTCTGTAAAGACCCTTGGGATATTTTATGATATTAAAGGCAAGACATAAATTATTATTATTGCTCCCTGGATGTTGCAGATCTCCCCCGTCCATCTCCCCCTCCCCCCCTCCTCCATCGCCAACCAGTTCAGTGATGTTATTACACACATCTGGAGTAGATGGAACTTGAACATAGGCCTCCTAGCTCAGACATACAGACAGTATCACTGCACGACAAGAGTTCCTAATGGATGTGTATGCTATCTTGTTTGTAGCAGTACTACCACTATCACAAGGATTGTTACGGCATTACTCTTCTGGAAATACCTGAGTACTATTTTTAATGTGAAGCTGCATCTGAATCCAGTGCTTGCAATTCAAATGGTTTCATTAAGTAAAGGAGGCAATTATTTTGAGATTTCACAGTTTTTATCCATAATTCATTTTTCTATTTTAAATATTTCCACTTATAATCTTTGCCATTGGGAATACTGAGCATAAGGCTGTTATTTTTACAGGATAATGCAAGCCTTTTGAATATTAGAATTGAGGGGGAAGAGTATTTAGGTCTTTTTGGTTAAGCAGAGTTTGTGTAAAGATACTTGAATCACTTTAAATTATTTATGTGACTGTACTTTGTTGATATTTAGTGGCGTACTTATAGCTCTCAAGTCTTGGTTACAAACGTTCCCGTGAAGCTCTGAAAATCTTCCCATTTGTTATCATTAAAAAATGAACACAATTTAAAGAAATGTAATGTGAAAAAATGAATTAAAAATACCCAAACATTCCAATATGACCACCTAGAAGGACAAAGGTCGCAAGCAAAAGGGAATACCAACAAATCCAAAGTTGGAAGAAATTACTGCAGATGCTGGAATTTGTACTGAAAGCATCAAATGCTGACTATCACAGTGGATCAGACAGCATCCATGAAGAGACAGCAAGCTAACATTTTAAGTCTAGATGAGGAGTTGTCTAGACTCGAAACGTTAGCTTGCTCTCTCTCTCTCCATGAACGCTGTCTGACTCGCTGTGATCTCCAGTATTTGTTGTTTCAATAAATCCAACTCAGACACCATTCTGACATTAGACATCTGTTGACTTTCCTTCATTGTTGTTGGATCAAAATTCTGAATTACGTATTAACACCCAAAGAAACCCTTCACCACTCAGATTGCAACAATCAATCAGACGGCTACTCAAAGTATCGATTCAATAATGATCCACATCAACTGTTGACTTCTGAAGCTGTCGCACAGAGCTACAGTATTGGACCATTGCAGACAGTGGCATACATGTCTTGAATTTTACATAATGTGAATGAGAGATGACTAATCGACTGGCATAATTTTGTGTTAATCTTGTTACTTTGTGCACCTTCTGGATGCATTACATACATTCCAATGTCACAGGATCTTCAGTTGGCTCTTTACTTTTTGGGTGAATCTACATATCTGTGCAGAGTCTCACAAAACTGTAAATTACTGCAAGCCTTTCAAACACAACTTGGACAGTTACAAAAAATAACCAGTTTAGATAGTGAGTCGAATGTTGTACAACATCTCATGTCACTTCTCAAGAATGTTACAGGCACAATTTGACACTGGGACACCAAAGTGGATGGTAATCAAAAGCTCGGTCAAGGAGCTAAGTTCTAATGAATGACTTAAAGAAGCAAGAGGTAGAGAGATGGTGAGGCAGCCTGATTTGCTGGCAACAACCCAAGACTAATTAAAGCAATGTCTGTTAAAGTAAATGAGACAAACAGAACCATCAACCACAGAGACGCTTTGTCCCTTTAAATGAACTGTGAAACCAGTTGCTCCATATACCTCTTTGATCTGCTGCTACTCCCTTTCATATTGTCAATTTGACAGTAATCCTAAAGTTGTGCTGAGCACAGCAAGTACCAGAATGGATCACACCAGTAAATCGTAGCACCATAATCACCAAATATATTATCTTGCTGACTGAACACTGCTAACTGTGGTCTCATTTATTACAATAATAAGACCATCTGCCATCCTCCGAGGACCAAGGACTTGAGAAATAGTGAGTGCAATCAATGAGGCTGTCCTCCTTTCTCCCAACCAAAAAGGTTAACTGAATTTGGATAAGCAGAGTGCCAAAGGACTAAACAGAAGCAGCTCTCCATTTATCCTCACAGATTTTGCTCCATCTATGATAATGCAATTAGATATCAAGTGTAATGACCCTAAAGCAGTTCATTTTACAGCCAGTACAAAGCAAATAACATCATACTGAAGTGGAATGGTACATGGTGGGGGCAGTGGGGTGTGCTGATTGGTGTCCTTCATATAGCTCAGCTAGAGAAACACCAAGGACACTACAAAGCATTAAGTAGGGAGCAGAAAGTGAGTTAAGAAGGCTCCCAACTGTGATTCAATGACTTAATGCTTCTAACCTGCATGTGGAGTGCAGGGTGATAAAAAGCTCAGATCTGATTGAGATACCTCAACATACCATTAACAAACTGTCACACTGTACAAATTCACCCACAGAGAATGCCAGCTCCGCTTCTCTCAATGCAAAATTACAATCTCATTGTAAACAAGGCAAGTTCTTAAATCCTAAAGTCTCTCTCACTCACGAAGGCAGGATTTTGGCACATGGTCTTGGAATTGATAAAAATTCATTTTACAAGTAAATGATGCATAGTTCAAAATGAACCTTGCATCGACCCATGATAATGAGAACCACCCAATATGAACTGGTGGAAGAAAAGAAACAACTATATGAAGAGAAATTAAGGGAAAAGAGAAAAGGAAAGCAGAAAACAAGATAGTAAACAAAAAACAGGTAAAACAGAGAGGATCCATTTTTGTGTTTAGACTGCCCTTTCCAGTCCATGTAACAGGAACAATTTGCCACATATTTATTGCTTTGGTATCAGATGTACAACTTCCAGTTGAATATTTTACGGCAAATATTGCCTATCCTGGAAAACATATACCAACATTCAGTGACGAGGGAGAGAAAAGAAGATTTTAAAAATCAGAACTTCATCCACTTTCTGAGGAGATTTTTTTTTGCCTTGTTTTGAGAAGACTTCCACTTGAAAATAAAAGCAGTATATGTCATCACAAAAAGAAAAAAGACAGCAGCACAAGTCACTGCTCTGTTCATGTTTCTTAACTGCTTCACTGCTCCCACATTGCTCTTGGGTCTGACTCTGCTCAAACCACACGGATCAGGAAGAAGAGTTGTTGCTTAGATAGTTAACAGCTACTGGGAAATGTTTTTTGGGAGGCAGGCAGCAGTTAACCCGTGAAAATTAAAGAGAGAGATTTAGGGAGAACAAAGAATAGAGCTGCCATGAGGATGAAACTAATCAGTCAGATAATGGATACATTTTTCCAGTGTATAAAACCGGAAGAATTGAATCCATGATTATTACTCTGAGGGTGCCGTGGGACCTGTGGCTGTGTCCATCAGTGTGGAAAACCGCTGAATGTCAGCAAAGAGGAAGTTGGATCTACATTGTACAAAAAATCCCATTCAGTTCCCCCGGGGCCTATGCAACTGCAGTCCCGGTGCAGCGGTCAGCTGTCAAGTACCTGCATTTTTCTTTGCATCTTAAAAACAGTGTTAATCTCTTCTCATAAAGAATTGACTCTTTTTTTTAAAAAAAACCTCAGGGGTAC
The DNA here is from genome assembly GCF_004010195.1 of Chiloscyllium plagiosum. NCBI lineage: Eukaryota > Metazoa > Chordata > Chondrichthyes > Orectolobiformes > Hemiscylliidae > Chiloscyllium > Chiloscyllium plagiosum. The sequence continues at coordinate 21,983,387 of NC_057715.1, forward strand.
TCTATTATTTAATTCTACTGAATTTTTTATCAGGCCAATAAAAATGGAACATGAGCTACACCACTGATCGATGCATCAGATACTGTGCTGCCTATCACAAAGGTTAAAATTCTCATCTTAATGATTGAGGCAGTGACAACTTTGAGCCTCTTTATTACTGCATAGGCTCAAGTGTAGAATATAATTAGGAAAGGGGTTTGAAAGGATTGTTATGACTTGCTTACCTGACATTTACTTAATAAGCGCCATTGATGACATGCCATGTCTTTAAGCATGTTTCTCTTGTCAGCTTAAGTAATTTTTTTAAATTCAGTGACCTTATATAATTGTAAAAGTCACCACTGAATTGGCATTTGAAAATCTTGGTGCTTTCATCTCAAGGCAAATATGGAGAATTGCATGGGTTATTAGGAGACATGAAAAATGTGTTGCTGGAAAAGCGCAGCAGGTCAGGCAGCATCCAAGGAGCAGGAGAATCGACGTTTCAGGCATAAGCCCTTCTTCAGGAATGAGGAAGGTGTGCCAAGCAGGCTAAGATAAAAGGTAGGGAGGAGGGACTTG
>NC_057715.1:21984339-22046295 GCF_004010195.1 Chiloscyllium plagiosum
GCAGTTGCAGGGGAAGGTGCCGGGAGTGGAGGTTGGGTTGGTGGGGGGTGTGGACCTGATGTGGGAGTTGTGGAGGGAGTGGTCTTTCCGGAGCCCTGACAGGGGAGAGGAGGGAAATATCTCCTTGGTGGTGGGGACTGTTTGGAGGTGGCGGAAATGACGAAGGAGAGATGGCTGTTATTAGGAGAGATGGCTGTTTAGATATGGAAATACATAATCAAACATAGAACATAGAAAAGTACAGCACAGAACAGGCCCTTTGGCCCACGATATTATGCCGAGGATTATTCCTAATCTAAAATAAAATAACCTCACCTATGCGCCCTCATGTTCATGTCCAGCAGTCGCTTAAATGTCCCTAATGACTCTGCTTCCACCACCACCGCTGACAACACATTCCATGCATTCACAACTCTCTGCGTAAAGAACATACCTCTGACGTCTCCTCTATACCTTCCTCCTATTATCTTAAAATGATCACTCCTCATAGTCAATCTTGCCCTGTGGAAAAGTCTCTGGCAATTGACTCTATCCATGCCTCTCATTACCTTGTATACCTCGATCAGGTCACCTCTCTTTCCTCCTTCTCTCCAGAAAGAAAAGTCCGAGCTTAGTCAACCTCTCTCCATAAGACAAGCCCTCCAGTCCAGGCAGCATCCTGGTAAACCTTCTTTGCAGCCTCTCCAAAGCCTCCGTATCTTTCCTATAATAGGGCGACCAGAACTGAGTCATACCGAACATCATCTGTTCCATTACTTGAAATATCCATAACGCTGGCAGTTAATGTAAGAAAACAATGGTATACCATTATTACTCTTGTCCCAGACTCATCTATGTCGAGAGTGTGGTACTGGAAAAGCACAGCTGGTCAGGCAGCATCCGAGGAGCGGGAGAATCGACGTTTTGGGCATAAGCCCTCCTCGGATGCTGCCTGACCAGCTGTGCTTTTCCAGCACCACACTCCCAACTCTTTTATCTCCAGCATCTGGAGTCCCCACTTCCTCTCAGACTCATCAATGACTATTTACTAATCTTTCACCTTTGTTCCATTTCTTTATCCAACTTCATTTTTCATGCTTTATTTTTCTGCATATCTTCCTGTAGTGTCAGATTGCAGCCATTGGCAATATCAACACAACTGCCCTTGATGACAAACATTAAGCAAATAGTAAGTATATAAATATTCATATTGTAGGTATATTTCATTTGGTTCAGTTTCTCCTCTGAGTTATAAAGTATATATTAAAGAAACGATGGGGCGGCACGGTGGCGCAGTGGTTAGCACTGCTGCCTCACAGCGCTAGAGACCCGGGTTCAATTCCCACCTCAGGCGACTCTCTGTGTGGAGTTTGCACATTCTCCCCGTGTTGCATTGGTTTCCTCCGGGTGCTCCAGTTTCCTCCCACAGACCAAAAAAATGTGCAGGTTAGATGAATTGGCCATGCTAACTTGCCCGTAGTGTTAGGTGAAGGCGTAAATGTAGGGGAATGGGTCTGGGTGGGTTACGCTTCGGCGGGTCGGTGTGGACTTGTTGGGCCGAAGGGTCTGTTTCCACACTGTAAGTAATCTAAACTTGAGTATAAAATCTAGACTGCTGCACTGTCAGTGGTGACAGCTTTCAGATAGAACATTAAACCAAAGCTCTATCTGCCCTTTCAAATGAACATAAAAGGATAATAATGAACAATCTGAAAGAAGCATCTTGCTTTTTCAGTCAATATTTATTCTTGAACCACGAAAGTTTAAAAAACAAATCTGGTTGCTACTACATTGCAATTTGTGAGATCTTTCTGTGTGCAAATTGGTTGTTTTTTTTCAACCATGGCCACACTTCAATGGTACTTCACTTGTCTGTGCAGTGTTTTGGTATGTTCTGTGATCTTATGTTGTTAAAGAAATGTAACTTCTTTATTTACTGCACTAATTCATGTGGATCCAGGACACACTGAGATTTAATGTCCTTTAATTTAAAAACTTAAACTATACATTTGCATCTAAAGACACCACATTGCCAATATTTAATTAGTTGATTTAAAAAAATTTGATCTTCAGATTTGGAGGCACAAACAAAGCTGTCATTTACTGTCCATCTCTGGATAATATGAGACAGGGAGCTTTCTCCTTGAACTACTGCAGTCCCCGAGGTTGATCATGCTTTCCCCATGGTAATAGGTAAAGTCTATTGGTATCCTTGTGCAGTCTCAGTGATCTTGGGCTGAATTTATACATGCAGAGTTACATTGTACTTTGCTCAAAAACTGCATGAATCCATGTAAGACTCTGTTAACTCATTTTTTAGATTAGAATCAGTCTAAACATTATGCCACAGACAACAGAACACAGGGGGTTAACACCTAACATCTTATCTGGCCTGACACCAATTGTTAGAGTTGACCTGAGAATGTAACTTTTAAAAAGAGCTTTGTGATTTACAAATGAAAGAAGTGAAACTATCATGGTCATTCTAACAGACGAGAGACCTAACAAACAATCAAGTTATTTTTCAATGTATAATTTCTGTTACATCTCACTGTAAACATTTGCTATAAATTCTGTGTCTTACAATTGTGTACTCCACAACCACCTGATGAAGGAGCAGTGCTCTGAAAACTAGTGCTTCCAACTAAACCTATTGGACTATAACGTGGTGTTGTGTGATTTTTAACTTTATAAATGGAGGGAGAGATTAGTAAGGGACAACCTCCTAAATACAGATTAATTACTAACATGATTTTGCGAAGTGCTGCTTTTAAATTAACAAAGCTGTTAGGATAAAAACAGTTGAAACTTTTGACTGTCTCTCAAAAAAATTAAGAAGTGGAAAAGCAGCTTTTTAACAAGCAGCAAACACATTACAAATTTGTATGTCTCTACAGAGCTCATATTTCATTATAATGATGTACACTGTGATAAACTCTTGAATATGTTATTTCTCAGATTTGGACTCAAAGGAGTTCATGGGCAAAAGTGAAGAAAAAATGGTCAATTTTCTTGTGTTATGAGTACCAGGGCCTTGAATTTAGGAATGAGAAACTGTGAGGAATGGCCAGTCAAATGGAATTATCAGGTAGGCAACACCAACAGCATCATAAACCTTTCTTCTCTCTTTATGGGTTGACAGAGGGTGGAGAGTAGGCACTTTGCTCATCTCTGTATTAAAAATCCAAACACCTTTAAAAAAGATTGCCTCACAGCAGTGTGGATGACTTTAACCCTCAGTGGAATAATGTTCTACACTCAAGAATTTGACCATCCAATTGACCAGGTACCTCCTATGTATCAGGAGAACCAGAAGAGGGTAGTGGACACTGCTGAGGCTACAAACAAGCTCACAAAAAGTAACACGAACATCCAGAGACTCAGAAGTCAGGCCTTTTTTGGTCAGGAAAGGTCAACGATCCTGACAGGTGAGATAGGAATGAGGACAAGAAAGCAGCATGTGGAGGCCAAATTACTGAAGGACAGATAAGGGGTATGATCCTATGGGATGTTGGGATCTTTGCCATATGCACAGAAAAAATACCAAAAGAAGTACTCCCCCTTTCAACTCGTCTTTTCACTAACTTTGGTAGAAAAACTATCTTCCCACTCTGAAACACCTTCTACGGCCCAGTATTTTATGGCAGTGGATGTAGGGCCTTAGTGACAACTTAATAGCCTCAATAATGCTAAGGGCTGACAGGCTACTGGGTATCTCACCACCCCTCCTCCACGTGTGGGTTAAGTGTAGGCAAGAGATTGGCGGGCTACCCACCCAACCTCCATCCTTCAGTAAAAACAAGCCTGATGGGGAGAGCTGTAAAACCTTGCTTTTTTTACATCATTGACCACAATGCATTTAAAGTTCCTCAATTATCAGGGGAGATAATAACTACACTCCAGTGCAGAATTGTAGGAATACTGCAGTCAGAGGTGCTATCTTTTAGGCAAGACATTAAACGAAGGCCATGGCTATCTTTTCGCTTGATGTAAAAGGTCCCATATATGATTCAAAGGACAGGGAATTTCTTCCTGTGCCCAGGTCAAAGTTCATCCCTCAATTAACATCAGTAAAACAGACCATATAGTCACTAACACATTGCTAGTTAGGGGAGCTTACTGTGCATCGATTGCTGCTGTTCTTCTTATATTGCAGTAGTGGCTGTATTTCGGGGATATCCTGATTTTGCACAAAGTACTACAAAAAGGAAAGAGGAAAAAGATTTTAAAAAGTCATGAGGGACTTTTTTTTTAAAACTGAGAGTGGTTCATGTGTGGAATGAACTTCCAGATGAAGGTGGTGGATGTGGGCACAATTACAACGTTTTAAATACATTTAGATAAGTACATGAGTAAGAAACGTTTGGAAGGATATGGGCTAAGCTCAGGCAGGTGGGACTAGTTTAGTTGGGGATTAAGTAGGCATGACTGGTAGGACCGAAGGGTCTGTTTCCATGCAGTATGACTCTATGACTCTAAAAACATATTTTTCTTTCTTTTCGCTATGTTTGTTTCCCTTTCCTACTTGGACAGTCTACTAAGAAAATGCACTCAATTAACATGTACAGTTTATTTTGAATCACGTTAATCCTTAAAACTATGCTGCATGTTGCCATTTGAATCCATTACTGAAGGTTTTGATTGTATCTGATGAGTTGCATTTCAAAGTAAATGATCTTTCCCTATGCAGATTGTTAATAACTGCTCTCTCCGTGTTCAAAATGTAGGCTCAAAAGGGCATTCCTGTCCTTTAAATGTTATCAGCTCAGCTCTGATATTCTGCCAGTTCCCAAGCAATGTGTTTGCAGTTTACATGTTATAATTGACTTGGTAGCAGATGACATCATTCCGATCATAATTCCTGAGTCGAGTCCACTGATAAACCAAGTGAAAAGCCCTTTAACCTCCTGCTTTATACAATGCTGATAACTGCACCAAACGTATAATAACCTGCCTTAGCCAGGGGAAGCGTGATGCATACATAACGTTTCAAACATTTGCACGCAAATTGCTAGCAATATGGAACACTGATGTATTACAATTGTCTATGTAATGAAACTATATTCATTTCCACATATCTTTTATTATATCTTTTAATTATCTACTAACTCAGTAGTTTCCAACGTAGCTGAGGACCTAATCCATATTGATTCACTGACTCTGTGATATGCAAGTCTTTGCACTGTTTTTGTGACCATGTTTACAAACTTGGGCTGTAGAAGAATTAAAATTAAATTAAAATAATAAGTGATGGGTCTTCTTTTTCAGTGCTGAAAATGTGTTGCTGGAAAAGCGCAGCAGGTCAGGCAGCATCCAGGGAACAGGAGAATCGACGTTTCGGGCACAAGCCCTTCTTCAGGAATGAAGAAGGGCTTGTGCCCGAAACGTCGATTCTCCTGTTCCCTGGATGCTGCCTGACCTGCTGCGCTTTTCCAGCAACACATTTTCAGCTCTGATCTCCAGCATCTGCAGACCTCACTTTCTCCTTCTTTTTAAGTCACTCAGAGGGTGTGGGTGTTACTGGTTGGACCAGCATTCATTGCCCATCTTAGTCGTTTTTGAAAAGATGGTGGTGAACTGTCTTCTTTAACCGCTGCAGTCCATTTGCTGTGGATAGACATTAAGGAGGGAGTTCCAAGATTTTGACCCAACACCACAGAAGGAATGGCAGTATATTTCCAAGTCAGAATGATGTGTGGCTTTAACAGGAACTTGTAGATAGTTTGCTGCCCTTGTCCTTCTGGATGGTAGTGGTCATGGGCTTGGAAGACACTGGCAAAGGAATCCTAGTGAATTTCTGCAGTGCATCTCATGGATGGCATATACTGCTGCTACTGAGCATTGGTGATGGTGGGAGTGAATGTTTGTGGATGTGGTTCCAAAGAAACGGACTGGTTTGTCCTGGATGGTGTCAAGCATCTTAAGTGTTGTTGAAGCTGCACTTTTCCAGACAAGTGTCGAGTATTCCATCATACTCCTGACTTATGGCAGACGATGGACAGGCTTTGGGGAGTCAGGAGGTGAGTTACTCTCTGCAGTTTTCTGAGAATACTTTTGTAACCATTGTATTTATATGACTAGTCAGGACTGGAACTTGCTTAATCCTTTAAAAGACTAATTTAGTTAGAAGAAAATGTTTTTATGAAAATTCTCTTTCCCTCAGAGATGCACATCATTTAAATCTGATAAAGCATTGGCATAATAACTCAGCTCCCATACAGCTATAAATCAAGCCATGTTGCATTCCTAATGCTGTGATTGAAGTATTTTAACTGCTGATTACAGCTCGTGTTTGCACTCCACAGTCAAGCTCCAGTTGAGTTAATTCATAAACAGACAAACAGTAGCCAGTCTTGCAGGCCTAGTAGGTGGTTTAGAACTGACAGTGACAAGTAGATTGGTCCCTGAGACAAGAAAAGATACAAGACAATTCTGTAAGCAGCTGTTACTGCACCACAGGTACAGTCCAGAAAGCAGTTTGCCAGCAAGCCTTTCATATGTTTAGGAATAATGTTTTTTTTTGTGGGATCAGAAAGAGAGGGAAAGACTATGCAGAAGAGCTGGATAAAGATTATTTCTGATTCTTTCTTAACCAGACTATTGGTTCCAGCTTTGTTCAGTCCATGCAATGAAGCATCTGTTCTGCTTATGCTTGTTTTGTTTTAAACTTTGCAAGATTTACAGCCAAGTATTAGCAATCCTTCAAATAAAAGCAGATGCTTTAGATCTGAAATGAAAATAGAAAGTGCTGGAGAAACTTAGCAGATTTGGCAGCATCTTTTGACAGAGAAACAGAGCTAACGTTTCGAGTCTGATATGACTCTTCATCATAATTGAGTCTATTAACCCTGTTTCTCCATGTATGCTGCGAGAGCTGCTGTGTTTCTCCAGTCTTTGCTGTTTCAATGAAATCCCTGTCTATTGTCCTACAAGAATGATCTTTCATCCAATTTTTAAGATTGGTATTCAATTATTCCTCCTACAATGTTTAGGAAAATAATACCCAGATTTTCCGCTGAATTCTAAACCACATCTTGGTTTTAAGTCAGTGTCATGAGCAGGTATAATTTCTTCTACACATTAAAATTACGCTTCAAATTTACCTTGACCATTCATTAAAATACCAGTGGAAGACTTGATCATTTCTTCTTCCTAACGTGCAGTCTTTCTCTCCTATATTCTTGAACACATCGGTTCATATTCTCTGGAATATCAATGGGTAGCCCACATGAAATGATCTAGTTGATTGGTGTCTTAGAGTAATGAGACTTTACTCCCTCCTCCAAATTGTCTTGACCCACAAATGTGAAAGTCCTGGTTCTGAGAGTTACCTTGCTTTCAATTAACTTTTAAAATTGTAAAAAGGCCAACCTGAAAGGCTACTTTAACTTTTTCTTTCTCACACTGCTTGAACTGCTGCCTCCAGAATTTGCTGGAGTTGCTTGAAGACTACTTAAAGGCTTAGATAATCAAGCACAGAACAACTGAGCACTACACTGGGTATCCATTGAAAACTTCAAAATCCAAAATTAAGATCACACAACAACAGGTTATTGTCCAACAGGTTTATTTGGAAGCACTAGCTTTCTAAGTGCTGCTCCTTCATCAGGGGGTTGTCTGAAGCCAACCACCTGATGAAGGAGCAGCACTTCAAAAGCTAGTACTTCCAAATAAACCTGTTGGACTATAACCTGGTGTTGTGTGATTTTTAACTTTGTCCACCCCAGTCCAACACTGGCACCTCCAAATCAAAATCCAAAAGTTGTCAAATATTCAAGGGCATTAATGGATAGGAACCAAGAGGTGAGATACAGAGTTGTCTTGATCTAACTGAATGAAAACAGTTTGAAGGGCTGAATGGCCTAATCTTATCCCTCTGTTGTGTATAGCAAATAGAAGGTGCTTAAAGTCTGAAACTTTCCTCAAAATAAACATTTTCAATTTTGATTTCAGTACCATACCTGTCAAAAGACAGACAATAAAACACAACTGCAATGATCCAAATGTAAAGATTCACAATAGCTGTAAAATAAAGATCTAGAGCTCTGAATCAACTCAGCTAAATTACAACGTTAGCACACAGCTGATACTTGCCATTTCTGAATGCATTTGACTACATATAGACATAAGGAGATGGGTGAAAAAAAAACTGGTATTTCTGACAGCCTTATATTGTTATTTAGGCATTGGGTTTAACAGCAGACGACTAGCAAAATGCTCACAGGCTGTCTCTACTTTATTGAATCATTACCAGCTGCTGATAAAATTGTGCTATGGTGCCTGGAATTCCCTTGTGATTCCAGTGTTGCAGGATTATGGTCTGGGTAGGGAGGAACCATTCAAGTATTTGATTGTTCCAAAATGTTCTGAGGATTTTATATGTTAAAAAAGAAATCTGATATTCTGTGGAAGGACAGAGAAAAGCAAACTGTTTGATGCAAATAGAGTCATAAAACATCCACCATGTTGGAAAAGTTGAATTAAAGTTTTGAGTGCTTATTACCCAGGAAAGGACATATGTGTCAGTAATCATTCAATTGGGTCATAGCTGACTTGCAATTTAACTCACCTACCACCACTTGTTCCAAATTACTCTTGCCTAAAATGGTTCTATTAATTTCAACTTCGAACTTTTCAGTTGAATTCAATTTTAGCCTAAATATCACTTCCTTTGGTGGAAGGAAAGGACGAAAAGTTCCAAATGTCAAAAAGTGCTTCCTGACAGCACTCCTAAATAGTGCAATCTAAATTTGAGGTATTGGTACTAGACTCCTCCCACCAAAGGAAAACATTTCTTTCTATCCATTGTACAAATCCTTTCATCAGTTTAAACATTTCAATTGGAGCAGTTTGACACTATGACCCCTTAACCTTTCATATTCATTGCGAACACAAGGCAAGTCTATACAACAATCATTTCTTCACAAGTATAAAATTCCTTTATGACAAATGTAAAAATATTGAAGGGATATCCCTTTTGCCTTAATGGCAAAAAGCCAACTAATATGCATAGAATTATATTAGTTTCAAAATCCCGAGCAGTTAATGAACTTGCCATTGAAGATATTGTTGATCCAGAGATGCAGAGCAAGAATAGGAATAAGTCAGGCACTTATGAACATCAAGACAAAGCTTTGAGCTATCTATTTATTGCCTTGCAAGGCAGTTCTTAATGGATTACATCCAAGAACCTGTACACAAACTGATAAATAACTGAAAGAATTGCGACGAATAGTAAATAATCATCTTGTCTGCATTTGGGTTAAAGATAATATATTGAAATACATTTAAGTCTCGACTGTTTTTGAGAATTTTTAAAAAGCTAAATTTGCTCATTATATTTTACATTTTTATTTATTTCCCAAGAGAGCACTTCAAAGATTAAACATTAAAATATTGTTAATATATCAGAAAAGAAACTCTTTATTTATATATTACATGTTATATTACTGTATGATATTTATTAATGCTGGTCAAATTTTAAAATTACATAAGTAACTGTAACCCAGGAATGAAATTATCATATTGTGAACTGTAATTCTGAGAGTCAGTGAAGATTTCACGAAGAATAATTGGAACAGTTATGACTCAGTAAAACAAAATCTATAAAGTACTAACAGATTTCCCATTATCTAGCTCATGGTGAGATTGGGATATGCTTAAGAAAAAGGTCAGATATAAAATATTGTAATCAGAAGAAAGTGGAATGTTCACATGAAGTCATGGTTATGCATGAGACTTTTGTCTTAAATTTATATTTGGCAACCTGGCAGCATGATGGCAACTAATGATGTTCATACATTTTCTTTGTTAGTCATACAAAAACAAAAGCACAGTTTTTTCACTCATTCCCAAAGTTTAATTTGCTCCGGTATTATCCTAATCTAGAACACAGTATTATGCAAAGATTCATCCTCCACGTTTCCTAAAATGAATGACTCTTGAAATTTAGGGGGCAAAGCAGAAGCAACCAGGAGAGAGTCTGGCGAATCAGGAAAGAGAAAATCATATAAAATCTGAGCTGGATATTTCAGAAGAGAGGAATTAGAATTGAGGAAGAGAAGAGTTAAGGAATCAGAGCAAGAGAGGACGTAAGGAACGTAAATGCCATTGGCTAAATATGAAGAGAGAGAAAAAAATCTACGTGAATTTAGGAGCTTGAAATCTCTTACCAGAAAGATTAATTGATTCTAAAATTCTGAAACATCAAAAATGCTGAAATGTGATACTCTTGCCCATTTGGACATCAATGTAAGAATAATCTGAAAGCAATGATAACAATGGGGTTGGTTAACTCAATTGGCTGGACAGCTGGCTTGTAATGCAGAATAATGCCCTGAGCATGGCTCCATACATGTAACACCCTCTGTGTGAAAAAGTTGCCCCTTAGGACCCTTTTTAATCTTTCCTCTTTCACCTTAGACCTCTGACCTCTAGTTTTAGACTCCCCTACCCTGAGGAAAAGACTTTGGCTATTCACTTCATCCATAATTTCATAAACTTCTATACGGTCACCATTCAGCCTCTGACACTCCAGGGAAGGTAGACCCAATTTATTCAGTCTTGCCTTATTGCTTAAACCCTCCAGCCATGGCAACATCCTCGTAAATCTCTTCTGAACCCTTTCAAGTTTAACAATATCTTTTCAAAAGCAGGGAGAATTGAATGCAACATTTCAAAAGTGGCCGAACCAACATCCTGACATCCCAGCTTACTCTACTCAATGCACTGACCAATAAAGGCAAGTGTACCAAACACCTTCGTCACCACCCTGTGTACCTCTAACTTCATTTTCAAGAAACTATGAACCTGCACCTCAAGGTCTCTTAGTTTGGCAACACTCCCCAGGATCCTCCCATTAAATGTATAACTCCTGCCCTGATTTGCCCCACCAAAAGGGTGGCACAGTGGCTCGGTGTTTAGTACTGCTGCCTCGTAGTGCCAGGAACCCGGATTCAATTGCACCATTGGGTGACTGTCTGTGTGGAGTTTGCACATTCTCCCCATGTCTGCATGGGTTTCCTCTGGGTCCTTGGTTTCCTTCCACAGTCCAAAAATGTTAGGTTAGGTGGATTAGCTATGTGAAATTTAGAATTTGAGAGATTGGTGAGGGGGGGGGAGCTGGATGGGCTACTGTTCGGAGGGTTGGTGTGGATTTGATGTGCCAAATGGCCTGCTTCCACATTGTAGGAATTCGATGAAAAAACAGCAGCACCTCAGTTGTCTCTAGTTCATGAGAGAACAGCATGATGGTCTGGTCAGACTATGGCAACTTTACTTTCAATGGAAGAAAAATCTCATCCTGCTTTTGTTCATCAATCTGGTCACGTCTTCTGTTATCTGTACAGCCCATGAAACAGAAACAGATTTTGGTTTTTGTCAGTCGACAATGATGTGCCAGTGATATGAACACCTCCAGGACAAAAAAGCTCAAAAGGTAGGGATGCAACTGTCAGCCTTTTGTAATCTAAAAGAAATAAGATTCTATTTTGAAGAAAAGCAGGCAAGTTTTTCCTGGTGTTTGGCCAATATCTTTCCCTAAACCAAAAAAATCACGAAACAGATCATCTCATTATCATGTTGTAACATTTGGAAACATGCTGTGTGCATTTTGACTCCATGTTTCCTACAATGCAACAGTAACTGGACTTCAAAAGTGCTTTATTGACTGAAAAGCACTTTGGGATGTTCTCATGTTGTGATTGGCACGATATTTTGTAATAATGAACATGGAAGTATCGGCACTCACTGATATGACTATGGCACTGATGAGTAAGTTCTCATTTAAAATCAGGCTTGAGCATGATTCAGTGATGAAATGTACCTATATGTCAATTAACTGCACTGTACACGCAAATTATTGCACAAGCAGTTTTGAGACAATCCAACATGACAAGGTAATTTTATAAACATACATCTTGTATTTTATATGCAAATAAATTCTCAAAGATTATGCCAAAAACAAATTTGCTTTGATCTTACAAACATCATGTTTGCGTAAGAGAGTGACGGATTGCAAAAGCAAGGAACCCAAAAAGGCTACAAATTAATTGCTGAAAACAAATCCCTGCCTTAATGCTCAGCGCTATACCATAATTATCATTAGAGATCTGCATTCAATATGAGGACTGATCAAAGCACTGGGGCTTCTCCTCTTTTTTAAATGGAGCAGAATTTCTATGTAAATTGGTTGTATTTGTAGACAATGCTAAATTGAATGGGGCAGTTGAATCAGATGAGGTTGGCAACACCGTAAAAAGTGAAGGAGTAGAGACTGGAAATCATTGAGGAAGAAATTTAATACAGATGGATGCAAGACACTGAAAGCAACGGAAAAAATTCAGGGAATGGACATCTTGAATGACATTGAACTAACTAATGGTGAAATGAAAGAGCTCTAACAGACTCAGTCAGCACTTAACATGTCGAGTCACTCTGGAGCAGTAATCAACAAAGTAGATAGGATGCTGAATTATATAACTAAACCCGTAAATTACAAGCTGAGGTGTTATGTTGAAACTGCAGCACTCTGGTCAGACTTCATACTGAGTGTTGGTTATCAAAGCACAAGGGAAGCATTGAAGATTCAGGAGCACTGCAGGAAAGAGCTATGTCTCCGATCCCTGATGTGAGACAATTGATTGATGAGCAATGTCTGGAGCAATTTGGTCTCTTCAGCCTTGAAAAGGAAGGGAGACTGAGAGGAAACTTGATGGACATATATAAAATAATAAAGAATATATAAAAGATAAAACCCGAATGACAACTCGTCTTGCTCCTTCAACGGATTCTCATAAATGCACAGACATTTACCTCACAGAAAAAAGGTCATTCAGTCCATTGTGTTCATGCTGGTCAAAAAAGATCTGGCTAATCTCATTTTTCAGGTTTTGGCTCCACAGAAAAATTGTCAAACATGATTTGACATCATTTAAGGTGATATTAGAAGTGAAGTTGTGCAAAGAAATGTATTTTCAGGAGGATCTAAAAGGAGGAAAAAAAGAGGGACAGGGAGACTTATAGAAGAAATTCCAGAATTAGGACCTCAGCAGCTGAAGGCACAGACCTCAAGGAAAGATCAGTGAGCCTGACATCGGTGGTGGGCTAGTTGTTGGAGGAAATCTTGAAGGACAGGATGTACTTGCATTTGGAAAGACAAGCACTGATTAGGGATAATCAACATGGCTTTGTGCATGGGAAATCATGTCTCACAAACTTGATTGAGTTTTTTGAAGAACTAACAAAGAGGATTGATGAGGGCTGAGCAGTGAACGTGATCTATCTGGACTTCAGTAAGGCGTTCGACAAGTTTCCCTATGGGAGACTAGTTGGCAAGGTTAGATCTCAGGTAGAACTAGCCATGTGGATACAGAATTGGCTCAAAAGTAGAAGGCAGAGAGTGGTTGTTTTTCAGACTGAAGGCCTGTGACTAGTGGAGTGCCACAAGGATCTATGCTGGGTCACTACTTTTTGTCATTTATATAAATGATTTGGATGTGAGCATAAGAGGTATAGTTAGTAAGTTTGCAGATGACACCAAAATTGGAGATGTAGTGGACAGCGAAGAAGGTTATCTCAGATTACAACAGAATCTTGATCAGATGGGCCAATGGGCTGAGAAGTGGCAGATGGAGTTTAATTTAGATGGTGCTGCATTTTGGGAAAGCAAATCTGAGCAGGATTTATACACTTAATGGTAAGGTCCTAGGAAATGTTGCTGAACAAAGAGACCTTGGAGTGCAGGTTGATAGCTCCTTGAAAGTGGAGTCGTAGGTAGATAGGATAGTGAAGAAGGCGTTTGGTGTGCTTTCCTTTATTGGTCTGAGTTTTGAGTACAGGAGTTGGGAGGTCATGTTGCGGCGGTACAGGACATTGGTTAGGCCACTTTTGGAGTATTGCATGCAATTCTGTTCTCCTTCCTATCGGAAGGATGTTGTGAAACTTGAAAAGGTTCAGGAAAGATTTACAAGGATGTTGCCAGGGTTGGAGGATTTGAACTATAGGGAGAGATTGAATAGGCTGTGGCTGTTTCCCCTCGAGTGTCGGAGGCTGAGGGGTGACCTTATAGAGGTTTATAAAATCATGGATAGGATAAATAGACAAAGTCTCTTCCCTAGGGTGGGGGAGTCCAGAACTAGTTGGCATAGGTTTAGGGTGAGAGGGGAAAGATATAAAGGAGACCTAAGGGGCAATTTTTTCATGCATACGAGTATGGAATGAGCTGCCAGAGGAAATGGCGGAGGCTAATACAATTGCAACATTTTAAAGGCATCTGGATGGGTATATGAATAGGAAGGGTTTTGAGGGATATGGACCGGGTGATGACAGGTGGGACTAGATTGGGTTGGGATGTCTAGTTGGCATGGACGAGTTGGACCGAAGGATCTGTTTCCGTGCTATACATCTCTGATTCTGTGACTCTGTGAGGAATGTTTAAGAATCCAGCATTAGAGGAGTGCAGATATTTTGGAAGGGTTTCGGAAGAGGAGGATACTGAGACAAGACATGACAAGGTTATGGAGGAATTTGAAAATGAGGATCCAGATTTTAAAATCAAGTCCAATGTATAACAAGTAGCCAATATAGTTAGTAAACATCAGACAGGTGAATGGGATTTGCTTTAAATTAGGATTCAGGCAGTGGAGTTTGGGATGAGCCTAATAGGGGCTGCCCTGCAAGGAGCGGTAGGTTCACACATGTGAAGGAAACGTTTAAGCTAATGATTAGTTGCTTTTCCAAACAAAGTATGACCAACATCAGAAATGATAGACTGGTAAGGGTGAAAACTTTGAAATTACTGAATTTGGTGATGCAATGGGATGTGTAGATTTTGACAGATAAATGAGTTGAAATGAATATTCATCTTATGATTTTGAGCCTCTACTCATAAGCACTTTCCCCATGAAATATTTTAATGATTTGGAGCAAATGGGATCATCATTTATAATTTCCATTCAGCTTGCAAAATTGTTTAATTACACTTCTTTCCACTGATAGGGCTCGTTCTGTTGATGAACTCATGCATATTTACATTGGGCAGTGCACTTAATCCAGACCAAATGGTGTGCACTGACATGGCACAATAAAAGAGCATAAAGCATTTCAGAACACAGCTGTCTGATATGAATTTTGTGAACATTTCCACTTCGAGTAAATTCAAGGTATTCTCGAAACACGAAGGCTGGATTCTTAGCTAATCACCTGGATGGGAAGCTGATGTGGCAGATCAGCCGCTTGATTCACAAATCACTTGATTTTCATTCCGCAGCATTTTATCATAATCAACAAATACTCAGCATCGACTTTAAACCTCAGGCAGTAAGGTTAAAACCTCCAATAACTGTAATAAAGACACAAATGCCTAAAGTTCTGTAATCACTGGAGAGTCGGCCAGTAACATTTCAGTCATTAACAAAAGACACAACAAGAAAATCAGTTCCTTGTTAACACTGAAATGGTAAAGAACTATCAGGAATGTCCTTGACCACAAGGGAACATTTGCTTTGCACCAGGCAGAGTTTTACTGCAGTGAATGTGAAACCAATGCAGTGTGTGAGTATCTCCTTGAGGAGCTTATACAGCACTTCAATCTAAATTCAATTTGAATGGCTTAAGCACCGGGATTTGTTGTATATTTTACATCAGTATTAAGTCAAAATTCCTTTGTAACAGTGCACAATGTGGCCTATGGACCTCTCAGAGGTAGATACTCAAAATTGCCAGGAATCACATAAAAAGAATTCTGCAACACCAGAAAAAGAACTTGCATTTATTCGAAAGACCCAAAAGCCTGAGGTCATCCAGATAACAAATAATTTTATTAGTATTTCAATTTGTTTCCATTATCGATATTCAACATGAGAAACCAAGTCAGAGATTTTCTGATGTAAAACATCACATTTAAGTAATGGATATGTATTGACAAGGCATTTCAGATCTGATGGAGAGTCATTTTGAAAACATTAACCTTACTCCTTCAGATACTGGTAGATCTGGTATGCATTTTCAGTGTCAGAGTTTATGTCAGATTTTAAGTTTAGGGATTTCAATAATGTGGATCAATTAAAACCCTTAACTTTAAGCATATGTAACAGGTTTTCGTCTTTACAGACATAAGCATTACTCCACCTTTAGGTTTACTTGTGAAAGAGCAAGGGTTTCAAATTTCCATTGATCATCAGTATTGTGTCTTATTCTAACAATGTGCCTCACAAATGCACTGTAGCACTGGGCCCTGTTCACAGGGTAAATAGAAGATCCTCTCATTTGCATGGAGCAGATAAGGGCAATGTATCACAATGAATACATTTTGCAATCTACTTGCCCCATGAGTGAGGAATTGCAAGTTTTCCCTTGGGTTGGTGGAGGGGGTGTTGGGGTGTAGCCAAGGGCCTTCTTTAATTTTAGACATGATCTCTAGAGTAAATGGAGACTAGCCTGGATATCATTTCGATGCCTATTCCACAGAAATTGTAGATCCTTCCTTCTAAGCGTACATTATTCATTAATCAATTTACTATCAGGAGTGGTTCCTTTCTCAGCAAATCAGGAAAACTCCAGGAATGATAGGAGCCTGAGTGATCATGTCTCTATTATCATTTTCTGGGAGTTTAACCATTCTCCCACGAGAGTTACTGTAAGGGATAACAAGGGAGTTTAGGCCCTTTCATACCAGAATAGAAAACAATCTAATTAATTATTTTACTGAAATACATTAGGCACACCATACTTTATTAATCTAGCAATAACTATAGACGGTTTACATTTCCTTTTCAATGTCTCCATAAAACATTGCA
This sequence comes from Chiloscyllium plagiosum, assembly GCF_004010195.1. Lineage (NCBI taxonomy): Eukaryota > Metazoa > Chordata > Chondrichthyes > Orectolobiformes > Hemiscylliidae > Chiloscyllium > Chiloscyllium plagiosum. The sequence continues at coordinate 22,001,115 of NC_057715.1, forward strand.
ATTACTACAGTGTTCAAAGTTAATTACAAGGATACAAGCTTTGAAAGGAACTAGTGTCTTGTAACTGGATTGTAGCCTTTTCTGTTTTCTGCCCAGCATGTTGGTTTCATTGGTAGTTTAATTTGCTAGGTTTAGAATGGACACATGGGAAAACCTAACAAAAACAAATTCACATGACTTGCAGTGTGTGAATTCATCTGTGTTCAGTCCCTTCATCCCTTGGCACAGAAAGTCTATAGGCAATACAAAACTCCAACTTGATGGAACCACAACTATCTTGTTTACACCAGTGTTGCTGGCACTGTAAACTGTCTTGCAAAACACTTTGCTGTATTTTCAAATTTAGGAACCTAACTGACATACACATCATGTTTGGTAAACACAATATTATTTTTATTTGCTGTGTATAATAATTAAAAACACAGCACCTTGCACCAGAAATAGCCTCCGGCGATGCAGGAATATAGCCCTCAATACGATGTTTTCTGAATCTTCCAAGAGCTAAATCAACATATAAAAAATTCCACAGGTGAGGAAGTAATTCAATTTTAATTGGCTCTGGCAGAAACAGGAAACTTTATTTCAACATTTTCTTGGGTACTAAGTTGCAAGGTCCAACACCTGGCCCAGAACTGCCATATAATTACATTTTCTTGGCATCCACACAGCCGCTGAAGAGGCCTACCTGTTAGTACAGTTTGCTTCTGTGTGCATATTCTGCTGCAAGTTCTCACAGCAGACTATTAATTTCATGACAAAAAAAATGCAATCTGGCTGTTAACCTCTACTCTTTCACATTAGGTCATTGGCTATCTGACCCAAGGCACGAGCACAAGTGTTCCTGACAATGATCTCATTTTTAAAACCTGAAGATCATGGTGATTACTTTTGGAGTGAATTATTTAATTGCAATTACTCAGCAAATATAAAATTTAATGCAATGAGCTTGAAATACGGTGGAGAGCATTCACTTGTTAAATCTAAAACAAATGTCTCTTTCTTGTTCACAGTCGTCAGTTCCATTATTGGCAGATGTCTTCACCAAGAAGTAGTGCGATATTTGCAACTGGTTATTTATAACCCGAGAATAATTCTGGCAAAGCCTCTGTCATTACAAAAATTAACCATTAATGTTGAATCACAACATCTTAGAATTAGAATTACTACAGTGTGGAAACAGGCTCTTCAGCCCAACAAGTCTACACCAAACCTTCAAACAGTAACCCACTCAGACCCCTATCTTATACTTGCCCTGACTAATGCACCTAACCTACACATCCCTATGGGCAACTTAGCATGCTAATTGACCTAACCTGCACAGTTTTGAATTGTGGGAGGAAACCGGAGCACTCGGAGGAAACCCACACAGACACAGGGAGAATGTATAACACACAGACAGTCGCCTAAGTCTGAAATCGAACTTGGGTCCCTGGCGCTGTGAGGCAGCAGTGCTAGCCACTGAGTCACCATGCTGCCCATCTTGTTGTTTAAATTTGTGAGTGCACATATTTGAGATAATAGTTCAAATATCCTGTTGTCCTTTGTCCCTACAGTGAGCTGAATTGCAATCTACCTTTTGAAGGCAAAATCAATGAATGTATTGCTACCTGGAATTGAAAGATATTGTCCCGAAGTTCTCCCTGTGCATACCCATACACACTGTGAGAAATATTCTGCCTCACTGACAAGTATTTGCTTTTCTAGCATGTCACAGTCTCAGATAAGGAGTTGCCCATCTAAGACTTCGAGGAAGAGACAATTTTTCACTCTTGATATTGTGAATCTTATAAATTCTATATCCTAGGGGGTTATGGATGTTCAGTCACTGAGCGCCTTTAACTGAGATAGTTTTGATATAAAGGAAATTGAAGTATATGGAATAGAACGGGAAATGGGTGTTGAGATACATGATCAGCTATGAAGTTATTGAATGGCAAAGAATACTCAGTGATCCACTTGGTCTACTCCTGCTATTTCTTACATTTAGGTAAAACAAAATTGTGAGGATTTTTTCTTTTGTTCTCATTATATTGGCATATTCTGGCAGTAACACACAGAGATCCTGATGAGCAAGTTCTTGAATTTGACAAATTTGTCTCCTTTTAACAGGTGCCTTTATTTCTTACGTTACAACACCAACAATATTTAGAAGTTACTTCATTAATTGTAAAGTGTCCTGACATGTTCTGACTCATGAAAGGCACTATAGGAAGACAGGTCTATCAGCTAGGAGAAAGTGAGGACTGCAGATGCTGGAGATCAGAGTCAAAGAGTGTGGTGCTGAAAAAACAAAGCTGGTCAGACAGCATCCGATGAGCAGGAGAATTAACATTTCGAGCATAAGCTCTTCATCAGGAACTCTTGATGAAGAGCTTATGCTCGAAACGTCAATTTTCCTGCTCCTCAGATGCGGCCTGGCCGGACTGTGCTTTTCCAGCTCCACACTCTTTGAGGTCTATCTGCTGTTCACTTCTTGATGAATATTCCATTGTGGCACAAGCAGGTGTTAAAATGGAATGCCAACACTGTTCCAGGCCAATGCATGAGAGAAAAGAAAGTGTCACTCCTTATTTCAGCAAATTATTCCAAACAAACTCGATGCACAATTCAGGAATATTCAATCCCAAAACACTGCAGACCTCAAACTGAAACTTCTGTTGGTAACATCTTTCAGTATACATAGGAACAGCCTTCCTTAAACAACCCAGCAAAAAAACACATGCAATCTTTGTTGGCAATGATTTTGACACAATGTGAATCATACTTCTTTTGGGCTGTTACATACTGACACTAATTAATGACCAATTTGACAGGCTATGGATTAAATGGAAGCCTTTTTACACAGCAACATTTTGCCTGCGTCAATTTTTTACATTCCTTTCTGTGTCAATCATTGCCTCAGCTCACATAACATAAAGTGAACAGAACTGATGTAATATTTCCGAGCATAGTCATTGGTACATTTCAACCATACTCCCTATCCTGCTCTCCTCTTCTCGGCTACCTAAAGCACTGATTCACAAATAAGCAGTTTCTCTCCAAAGTATGCCCCTCCCTCCATTCCTCAGTGTTTGTTCCTGCCTGAAAGATTTCTACCAAATTAATTGAAGAAAAGTCCGATTTTTATACTTAGGTTGTATCCACTTTTCTGGAACTATTGACAAAACTCAAAAAGATTTGTTTCATAGGAAAATAATAGACAGGTTCATCGGTTTACCTGGTACCAACAGCAGAGTATCTTACAAATACCTTTCACTAGCAAATATTAAAGTTTTCTATCCATGTAAGTCAAGGTTCTAATAAATTTCCATTAACTATATTAGTCTGTTGCATATAGTATGAATAACTGTTCTTATTTGTTTGAAAAATTAAACATCTTGTCCCCAACTACATAAAGAATAATTGATTTGTAAGAGACCCAGCTAACTACAGTAATTAGATGTGACTGATTCCATACATTTTTGGCAGTTAAAAGGCAAAAGTTGTATCTATGAAATGTGAGACACTAAACCAATTCAGTAATTAGATGTCATGGTATCTGAGGTCTTGAATTAACATGAAGCAGAACGCAGATTCGTGGCTACCCATATAATAAATTTATACTGTCAGCAATTATATATGTGATTACAGCAGACATGAGTGTTTCTGCTACTGTGAGGGAGAAAAAAACACTGAAAGAAAAATTACAATGAAGTTTTCACCCCATAAATCTTTTTGAGGTAGTGTTATAGGAACACCGGACTTTTTCTTTCTGCAACCCAGGGACAACAAAATGGAAAAAATGACTTGCATTTATATAGGTCCTTTTGTGACTTCAGGATCTTCCAAAGCACCTTACAGCAATTAAGTGTATGAAATGCAGTAACAATGCTGTGCACGGTAAAGCCCTTCCAACAGCAACGCAATACTGACTGGATAATCTGATTATTTAAAATGACGACTTTAGAGATGATGGCTGGACAGGACACTAGGTAGAACTCCCCACTCTTTGTTCAGGGCCTTGGTTTAATTGAAAAGACAGTGTCAGCACAGTTACACTGTTGTATTGGCCTAGATTTTGTGCTTGAGTTTCTCGTGTGGATCAGAATTCAAAGTGATTGAGCTACACGACCGAGAGGGACAATAAGAAGTAAAAAGTGTTTATTTTTCCAATTACTTTAAGGCAAAATAACTATACACTCCAAAGAAGAGCTTCAGAAATATATAACCTGAAATAGCAAAGCTAAGCAATCCCTGTTCATCAGTTGAACCCCAAACAACTCCACATCTAATGTGAGCAAGTCACTGTGCAAGGAGCCACTGGCTTAATCCCTTATTACACTATTTTGATTTTACACAGCTCAGATGTGCTGCAGGACTGGATTTAAAACATTTAAAATTTGTTCATGGTGGAGATACTGAACTCATTGATGTCTGTTGACTTACTTCATATCAGGCTACCTTTATTAAAATATAGGTCTGATGTCCAAAGTTTAACATACTCAAGAGCAAAACCATACAATTGTTTGGATTTTTCTGAGTTTGGATTACCAGCTGGATCAGGCGGGAGCATGCAGGTGATAATGATTAGCATTTTACTTTTATGTTTTATTGAGATCATTCCACCTTTTGTTTCTGAAGTCAGCATTCCCATCTGGACACCAGAATTAACTGCAACATATTCTTGCTGAGGTAATATCTTGTATTTAATCTCTCTATATAATATCCAGGCATCAACATACAGTTCAGATGTTACAATTTTAGTCATGATGTGGTGGTGCCGGTGTTGGATTGGAGTAGACAGAGTCAGAAGTCACACAACTCCAGATTATAGTCCAACAAGTTTATTTAAAATCAGAAGCTTTCCCTTGACACTTCCCTTGACAAAGGAGCAGTGCTCTGAAAGCTTGCAATTTCAAATAAGCCTGTTGGATTTCAATTTGGCATCGTATGACTTCTGAATTTACAATTTTAGGGCAGTGATTCATGTCAACACCCACATGACCACAAATTGTATTTCAACAAATTTGCAATCATTCATTCATCTTTCTCTAATCACTGTGTTCTGTTGGCTGAGAGAAGAGAAATGGCAACCAGATTTCGGGTAGTGCATTCGTCGCTCAGTGTGGCATAAATCTTTAAAGGAAAGGAATACCATGATATAGAACAAGCAAGGTACAAGATTATTTCACATTTGGATTCAACATTCAGTGACATTAAGTGCAATGTACAAAAAAAAAGTAATTGAGCAGAATAGAAACAGAGTGGAAATAACTAAAATAAGCTCATCAATAATTACTAAATACATCCTTTGTAAATTTAAAACAGATAGAATTGGGACTATTTGATGACTCCAGATTTAACATTGTGAAGTAGGATGTGAATTCCCTGGTGAAAATCTAGTACCCTTTGGTCAGTTTGAACTTTTAAATCTTAGATCCAATCTAACTGGGAATTATGGCTGTAGTTTTCTCAAATAAAGTCAATAAATAAGATTGGAAATTTGCTTTAAAGAAAAATGGGCAATCTAAGAAAAAACATAAAAGGAGTTGCTAGTGTTGTCAAAGGAACCAATGATCTACTTTGATTCATTATACTTAGAGAGAAATTACTCAGATGCTACATTATACAACATTTGGCCTGGAAAGGATTAAGCAGCACTTAGAGCAGAAATTTGGAGGGTGTCACAGTCCCCTAGCCACCCTCAACCCTGGCTAAAAGATCAAAGAGGATCCACCCACGGCCCTGATGGCTATCCCACAGCAATTTGCTGCTGCAGGCACTGCTATTTATTCTAAAGCAAAGCTTTCATTTCTTTCTCAGGAGGATGTCCTGCTTTAGAAAGCTGCCAGATCCTAGTGTCAGCAGTTCTAGGCATGTACTCGGAGCCCACGACCACTTTCAAGAGGTTGGGGTCAAGTTAAAGCTGACTGCGCGTGTGTGTGCCCAAAGGGATGGCAGAAATCTTCCCCTTGCTTGATTCCTGTCTGCATAGCAAGACCTCTCAAGCTTCTCACATGGTGTGGGTGTCTTCCCTCAGTAGGTAGAATACCAGTGGTGGAGTGAGACCTTTAATGGACAATTTCTATAGATCCAAGGATGGGCACAGGTCCAATGACTCATTTTTGGACCTCAGCTAAATGCATTGGACATGCTGTGTATATTTGAAAGTCTTAAGCTTTTATTTGTTTTAATTATTCAGTCTTTATCTATTAACCTATTGTAACTGAGATCAAACTTTTCCTTAAGCACAGAATATGTCAAACCAGTATAATTCTAGAAAATATGTGGAGAACAAATCAGGCTTATGATCTAATCTCATTACTTACATCCCACTTCATTTCACACCCTCAGTGACCAGATGGATAACAGAATGAAGTTATATATTTTAAGTTAAAAATCACACAACACTAGATATAGTCCAACAGGTTTAATTGGAAGCACACTAGCTTTCGGAGCGACGCTCCTTCATCAGCATCTCCAAATCATGACATATATTTTAAGAGCTGTCTCGGTGAATCATAAACAATTGTTTGGACAAACAAGAAGCTATTCTACTATTCTACAATACACCATCTAGCAAGCAAAAAGGATTGAATGTAATAGCCGTACGATAATTTAAAAGGCTATTAAAAACTGGCTAAGTACTCACTGCTTACTGTGACTACACTATGCTTGAATTTAAACAGCCCAGTGATATGCAATGTGACCTAACCTTTCTAAATGTCATTTCATTGAATGAGATGTCATGCCTCGATATGAGATTCCATTACGCATTTTAATTTTTTAATGTCATAAGGATTGAATATCAAATAATATTGAAAATATCACGACATAACAGAAATTTAGGAAGCTACACTCCAATGCCAAAGGATCTGCTTGCTGCCATATTGGTGTTAGGAAGAAGTTGTTCTAACATTCAGACCGAAGCTGACTGGAGGTAAAATAAATAGTTTTAACTGGGCTGTTGCAAATGCCTTAATTACGAAGAGGGGTTGTTGTAAATTAAACTTAAATTCTGTCCTTTCCCATTTTACTTCTTTTCAATGTCTTTGCTTTTAGGCACAACTGTTCATTAATCTGCTATTCACCCAACACTGGAAAAATCTTCTGTTTCTTCACCATAATCATTATCATTCCCACTTTTGCCTTTTGTACCATGAGATCTTTTGTCAATTTGACTCTTGTCTTGCACCTATCACAGACCTTCCCTTTTGGTCTTTCTCCCTGACCCGATTCACTTGCTCAAGGCGTCTTACAACTTCCGTCAATTTTAAAGAAACATTCTTGGCCTAAAACAGTAATCCACAGGTGCTGCCAAACCTACTGAGTATTTCTGACAATTTCTATTTTCATTAATATTCAAATTCTAGTTGTTGTCCTGTATATACAGCATGCAAAAATGTCAATGATGCGATTAAGAAAGTAATGTGTTAAACCACCATATTTTGGCTGGTATGTATTTGATTTATAACTAATTCAATGGTCAAGGAGTCAATCGTACTCAGAATCTCCAGTGCAAAAGATATTTGGAGAGGAGTTCTTAACAAAAGAGTTAACAGTAGAGCACTTGGAAAACATTGACAGGATCGGACAGAGTCGGCATAGCTATACGAATGGGAAATCATGCGTGACAAATCTACTGAAATTGTTCAATGATATGACTAGTAGAGTTGATAAGGGGGAGCCTTATAACAATCCTCAAAGATATTATCTCTCCCCCTGCCAAAATAACTGAGCTTCGGAACCGTGGTTGCTAAACAACATCCCAGAGCCCAACAGGATAATAGGAGCTCCTAATTACGTTATTTTATAGATGGTATTTCTTTGAAAAGCTTAACCATTGAGGGGATGTGTGACATTGATGGAAAGTGGTTGGTTAATTGGCTATTAAAAAAAAAGCTCAGTTGTTGTTCACATTCACTGACTGTGAGGCCATTTCTACTTTTCCAGCAAAATTTAATTTTGTTAAAAGGGCTAGACGAAAAGAAGCATTCAAGTGGCAATGTCAAAAGTGACGATATGAATTATTGAAACATGAAATGTCAGTGTTGCCTCTCAAAAGTGCAGCATTCATCAGAGCAGACAATCAATTTAAAATGGAAGTACCTCGGCAGAGTTCGAAAGCCTATTTTGGAAGATTCAATTGCATGTCCATCAAAAATCAACTGCAGTTAAGACTGTTCAACTGAAATTCTGTATGTGTTCCTCATTTGAACCTGGTAGTGGTCTATAAAAGCCCAATTTCTTCTCTTCTTCCTCGCTTTGTTCCATTTCATCCTGCTGGATTTTTCTTATTTTAAATGTATAATAATAAGTTTTTGCAGTAAGTGTGTGTTATAAATAAAAACTAGCATTAAGTAGTGTTTTGTTGTGATACGCAAATAAAACACATACACAGCAACTCTGCACATGTCCCTTGTACTCTTCACTGCTATGTCTCTGTAAATTTAAACCGGCTTTTGCTGGAACTGGATAGTAACTCTTGGTTAATTCTGCACCAACTAGATTCTATTCAGTTGAAATAGCAAAAATGAAAACGTTCACCTTTCTTTAGATTAGATTCCCTACAGTATAGAAACAGGCCCTTCAGCCCAACAAGTCCACCCCAACCCTCTGAAGGATAACCCACCCAGACCCATTCCCCTATCCTACATTTTACCCCTGACCATGGGCAATTTAGCATGGCCATTTCACTTAACCTGCATATCTTTGGATTGTGGGAGGAAACCAGATCACTGAGAGGAAAGCCACACAGACACGGGGAGAACATACAAACTCCACAACAACAGTCACCTGAGGCAGGAAGCAAACCTGAGCCCCTGGTGCTGTGAGGCAGCAGTGCTAACTACTGAGCCACCATGCTACCATATGTATAGAACTTGAATGTTTCTAAGAGAGACATTTGGCTGAAGATTTTCTTCTTGTGATCATCAGGACAAATGCAACAATGGGAAATGTAAAATAATTATAATTGTCATTTCTAATATAGGTATTCATTGACACAAACAAAAGAAACATGTTCAGACCTTATAACCTTTTTAATTCTCCGGGGGCATTTCTCCATGGCAATACCATAGCCATTCAACAGTCAAGTTGCCAGCTAATCAGCACCAAGGCTTCCTCTCAAGCCATGTGACCATGTGGCTGTGTGGCTGTGCACAGCTCCACACACACTGATTGACCTGCCTCACCATTCCCAGCATTGATGCAGGGAGCCTGGAAGTCTATGCAGAAGAAAAAAATAATTTGAGGGAACATTGATCAACACCCTTTTGTCTTGCAGTATAAATTAATTTTGATCAGTTGCAAATTGATATTCTTTCATTTGTTCTGAAGGGTACACGATACTTTGGAAACAAATCTCTCTTTAGCAATGTTCATGCTAAAGCAAAGCTCCTTCGGATGTAAATTAACATTCCCACTTTATTCCACATTCTGGTCAGTCATTTTCTTTAATACTTAATTTAGAAAGGTTATCCACTTCAGTTATACAATTAAGGGAGATGGGCTGTTTATGATTAGATTAGATTCCCTACAGTGTGGAAATAGGCCCTTCGGCCCAACAAGTCCACACCGACCCTCCAAAGAGTAACCCATCCAGACCCATTTCACTCTAACTAATGCAGTTAACACTATGGGCAATTTAGCATGGCCATTTCACCTGACCTGCACATCTTTGGAGGAAACCGGAGCAAACCCACGCAGACAGTCACCCAAGGCTGGAATCGAACCCTGGACGCTGGTGCTGTGAGGCAGCAGTGCTAACCACTGAGCCACCATGCCACCATGTTTTAGCTTTTGGATTATTTCATCCAACTTTTCTGTCTGTTCTACTTTTAAAATCAATAGTTTTATACAATTCCTTTGCACATGTGCTGGTGGTCATGGTATCATTGTAGCTCAGTGAGTCAGACTGTCACCACTGAGATGGTTTCAGGTTCAAGTCCCACACCAGAGATTTGTAAATAAATTCAAGGTTGACTCTCCATTACAATTCTTAGGGAATGTTGCATTGTTGGAGGTGTTTTCTTTCAAGTGGGATGTTAAACCAAGGCTTTTCTGCCCTCTCAGGTGAATGTGAAAGATTTTGTACTACTTTCAAGGGAAGCACTAAGTGTTGTGACTTTTCCTAAATAAAAACTGCAAGAACTGTGGATGCTCCAAATCAGAGACAAAATTAGAAATTGCTGGAAAAGCTCAGCAGTTCTGGCAGCTGAGGGTCACTTGACCCAAAGTGTTAACTCTGATTTCTCCCAACAGATGCTGCCAGACCCGCTGAGCTTTTCCAAGAATTTCTATTTTTGTTTTATGGTTATTCCTAGTGTTCAGGCCAATATTTTTAAGAACATAAGAACTAGAAGCAGGAGTAGGCCATCTGGCCCTTCGAGCCTGCTCTCCCACTCACTAAGATCGTGGCTATTCTTTTAATGGATTCAGCTCCACTTACCCACGTTTTCACCATATCGCTTAATTCCTTTATTTTTCAAAAAAGTAACTACCTTAGCTTTAATAGCATCAACTACTTTCCTGGGCAAAGAATTCTATAGACTTACAACCCTCTGGGTGAAGAATTCCTTCTCAGTTCAGCTTCCTGTAAACTTGAGGCCAGACCCTCTTGTCCTGGTTTTAGCTATCAGTGGAAACATCCTATCTATTTCTATTTTATTGATTCCCTTCACAACTTTGTATGTTTATATAAGACCCTCCCCGCCATTCTTCTGAATTCTAATGAATATAATCCCAGTCTACTCAGCCTCTCCTCATAAGCCAACCACCTCAACTCCAGAATCACTCGGATGTTGCCTGAACTGCTGTGCTTTTCCAGCACCAGTCTAGTCCAGATCTAGTTTCCAGCATCTGCAGTCATTGTTTTTACCTCCAGAATCAACCTAGGTGAACCTCCTCTGCACCCCCCTCCAGTGCCAGTACATCCTTTCTTAAGTCAGGAGACCAAATCTGCACACAGTACTCTAGGTGTGACCTCACCAGCACCTTGCATAGCTGTAACATTATCTCTCTGCTTTTAAACTCAACGCCTTTAGCAATGAAGGACAAAATTCCATTTGCCTTTCTAATTACTTGTTGTACCTGCAGACCAACCTTCTGTGATTCATGCACAAGGACACCCAGGTCCCTCTGCATAGCAGCATGCTGCAACTTTTTACCATTTCTTAATTCAGCCCTTTATTCATCCCTTAATACAAGTTACAAGAACAGACCATCTGGTCACTATCGCATTGTTGCTTGTGGACATTCTTCCTGCGCATACTAGCTGCTATGCTTTCTCCTTTGCAACAGTATACAATGCTTCAAAAGTACTACATTGGTGTAAAAGAAACATTTTGAGGTGTGAGGTGATCATGAAAGCTACTTTATAAATGCAAGTCTTCCTTTATTTTATACTCATGCACAGAACTGCACACGTTCTTCTATAATTTACCTTTGCTCTGAGTAAGGCGAGTAAAAGCTACTGTGAGCATCAGTAATGCAACACACACTCTGCCTGGCAAATGAAATGTAACAGCAAGTGCTATAATCAATAACAATATAATATTCTTCCCTAAATAATGATACAACAGCACCAGTCTGTTGAGGAAGGATGAATAATTCAGCAGATGGCTCTCTAGTACTTCGGTTTATGCCTAAAGCCCTTCTGCTTAACCAAACATCCAGCACTGCAGGCTTTGCACATTCTGTTATGTCTCACTGTGCGATAGTGGGTGGAAAAGCTATCTGTCACACACTTTAAATCAATATTGTAAAAGCCCTAACATCAAATGTGAAAAAAATGAAAACCCTTACTGCAAGTTTATTAAATAAAAATTAATAAATAGAACAAATTCACAATGCTATCCTTGGCATGGTATTTCTGCATTACAATTTCATATATTGGGTCAGGATAGAATTGAAATTATTTCAGCCAGATTCGGCTGCAGCAGAGAAGTTTATGCTAGAATTGAATAGTTAGCCACTTGGCAGGCAACTGTTTGGGTCAACTTCGAATACAAACCAAGAGAACAAAAGACAGATGGTCATATTTTCACAGAGCATAAAAAACATAGGTGCCAACATGTTATATACAGAGAACAAAATAGGTCATACAGAAGTAGGTAACAACTAAGATCTTCTTATAGCCTGAAGCAATGAAGACTGAGATTGAGATACAATCTCTAATATGTCATTTTATTAGGTTTATATACAATTTATACTTTACTGCCTTGCATTTATGCTTATTAATACATCCTGCTATCTGTCATTCCAAAGAGATTCTAATTTTAGCATCCACCAATATTTGGAGGAACAAAGATTTGCATCCAACAATAATGCACCAGTTAAATCCAGAAGAATCATTATCTCCCATTATTTGGAGGTTCCAACCATGTGGTTCCATTTGATTGATTTATTCATTTGCTTGCTTTAAATTTCATAAGGTGACCCTAATTCTAGTCTCCATATAACACAAATAGTAGGCAAACCCTTTTTAGTTATTTGAAAAATCTATTGTTGTGTTTTTGGTTGCACTTTCAGCCATACGCTCTTCATCCTTGGACATCTGGCACGGAAGAGTGAGGGCAGATTGGAGGATCTCTTTGTGGGTCTGCTCCTCAGCCTGGCCAGGCTGGCTGTAAACAGGTCTGGGCAGTGGGCTATGAATGGAATTATATTTGCCAACTGTCTGCCTCTCTTCCAAGGTTATACTCCTGTCTGGGCGGCCTTGGAGAGGGAGCACACGGTGTCTATCCATGCTCTCGATATCTTTAGAGAGAGGTGGGCACCATGGGGGAATACAGTGTTTTATTTCTCCCTCCAACTCCATTTTGCTTTAACCACTTCCCTCTCTCCCGACCTCCCCCTCACTTCTGATGGCTTGCAATGCACATAATGGGCTTTACTTGTAAATATTCATTTGGCTACATCGGTGATTGCTGGTGGTGATTAGTAGTTAAAAAAGGAAATAAACACACATAAAGACACAGTCATTTTGGTGGTGAGGAAGTCAGTCAGTTGTGCATAAAAAGGAAAAATAAATCGCAGGTATTAGAAAAAAGCACAACTTGTCGAGACAGACACTTGTGATGGAGTGGTAGTGCCTGTAGCTTTGAATCAAGAGCTCCAGGTTCAAGTCCCACCTGCTCCAGTGTGATGTCATAGTAATTCTGAATAGGTTGATTAGGAAAATAAAACATAAATAGTAGGGAGAGGCTCTTGTAGCACAGTGGTAGTGACTGTACCTCTGACCAAGGAAGTCTAAGTTCAAGATCCACCTGCTCCAGAGGTGTGTAATAACATCTCTAGACAGGTTAATTTGATTAGATTTGATACCCTACAGTATGGAAACAGGCCCTTCTGTCCAACAAGTCCACACCGACCCTCCAAAGATCAACCCACCCAGACCCATTCCCCTACCCTATAATTACCCCTGACTAATCCACCTAACACTATGGGCAATTTAGCATGACCAATTCACCTGACCTGCACATCTTTGGATTGTGGGAGGAAACTGGAACACCTGGAGGAAACACATGCAGACATGGGGAGAATGCGCAAACTCCACACAGACAGTCGCCAGAGGGGGGAATCGAGCCCGGGTCCCTGGCGCTGTGAGGCAGCAGTGCTAACCACAGAGCCACCATGGGAGAAAAAAAAACATGAATAGTAGGGCACTTGTGGTATATTGATAACTATCCCTATCCCTAAGCCACAAGATCAAAGTGCAAATCCTACCTTACATTCTAATGGTCAGAGTGATGTGACATAATATGTCCAAAAACATTGGTAAAACTTTTGCGCTATGTTTCTCTAACACATTGGTATCATGTTCATTTCATATGTGAAAGATCCCAGTTGGAAATGGGGCAGAAACATTGCTTATTGTAGTTTCTTAAGGTGCAGTGGTAGTTTCCCCCTGCTCCTGAGCCAGATCACCCAGATTCAAGTCCTATCTGCTTCAGAGGTGTATGATAACATGCCTGAACAAGATGATTAAATATATCCATAACACAAACAGTATAGAAACACTGGAGCAGATGAAAGAAAACATTTACTAACATGTTACTAGAACAAATTATAACTACCAAGAAAGACAGGAATGGCAGGGCATTCAGCTGGTAGACATCGTTAAAATTTGGAATAGGCTTCCACTGTGGGGGAGCACCAATGGTCCTAAGCTGAAGATGCTTACCATTATACTTTCAGTGAAATGTTATTTACCAAAGGGAGCTAAGAATATAGAACTCACTACCACATTGTGTATGAAGCAAATAACATAGTTGTACATAAGGGAAAGTACATGAAGGAAGAAGAAAGAAATAGAGGAATATGGTGATAAGGTTAGTTGAAGTAGTTGGGATGAGGCTGTTATATTACTTAAACATTGCATTCACCAATAGCACTAAACCATAGGCATAAACTAATTGGACCACATGAGTTATAACTGTGATGTAATTGAAATTAACCACTTTCAAAGCTGTGACGTCATGGAATCCCTATAGTGTGAAAGCAGGCCATTTGGCCCATCAAGTGCACACTGACCCTCTGAAGAGCAGCCCACCCAGATGCAACCCCATCCCTATAACCCTATATTTCCCATGGCTAATCCACTTAACCTGCACATCTTTGGACTTTGGAAGGTAACCGGAGCAAAGCCGTGCAGACACAGAGAGAATGTGCAAACTCCACACAGACAGTCACCTGGGAGTGGAATGGAACGCAGGTCCCTGGTGCTGTGGGGTAGTAATGCTTACCATTGAGCTACTGTGCCCCTTCTGATGATAGCTGAAGGGCTAATGTGACATCAAAGTACATGAACAAGATTCATTTCACTTATACTGGACTTCTGTCTACCTGAGCTGAAAATGTGTTGCTGGAACCAAGGGCTTATGCCCGAAACGTCGATTCTCCTGTTCCCTGGATGCTGCCTGACCTGCTGCGCTGTTCCAGCAACACATTTTCAGCTCTGATCTCCAGCATCTGCAGACCTCACTTTCTGTCTACCTGAAACAAACAATCAAAACCTAAACTAACAGCCCTTTTCTGTCTGTTAGTTGCATGGCTAATTATTAAAAGAATGGTAATTTATCCAGATAAATTAAATGACGCCTTGCTGGTGTATAACCTTTACAGGTATAAATACAGCACATTGATCGTATATGAATAGGAAGGGTTTGGAGGGATATGGGCCGGATGCTGGCAGGTGGGACTAGATTGTGTTGGGATATCTGGTCGGCATGGACGGGTTGGACTGAAGGGTCTGTTTCTGTGCTGTACATCTCTATGACAGTGACTATGACTCTCTGAGGTCTCCAGATCTCCTCCCATAGCTTCTGTCAATAACTTATATGACACTATAATTCACTTCATGATGTTTCAAAGCAATTTAACAGTCAGGAGGGTACTTTAACGTACAGGAAAGTTCGACTCCAAGGAACAGATGGGCTTAGATGAGATGAGAGTTTGAGGTGTTAAAATATTTGTTAACCTCAATTTGCCCATTCCGGTTTTAATGGATTTTAGGAAACGGGCAACCAACCCACTCCAGAGTAAAAGTTACACATCAAAGAGGCCCCTGGTCAGTCCCATTCAGCCCAATGTTCACCCTCAGACACATTTGAGCTTAAATGTTGTGTGCTGAAAATGGTAAACAACTTCAGGAGTGTGGAGATGCAGAAAAAAACAATATTTCAATAAGGGAAAATCCATAGCTAGGGTTTTAATTTTAAAATTTTAGAACTTAGACCAAAAATTCAGAATGTTTTTTTTCCATACAAAGAGTGATAGAAATCAGTGACTCTGTCTTCTAAAGTCTATGCTAGTTCAAGAGTGGAATCTTGGATTTTGTTTTGGTAAGTTAATGAAGGTTGTGGGGAAAATGTGGGTAAATATACTGAACAAGCTGAAAGGGATGAATGATCTACTCCTATTACAGTTTATAATGTTTTAAAATCATGAACATTTTAGCTTTAAGTCAAAGATTACCTTTATCAGACCAGGATACCAGGCATGAAGGATTTTAGATACAAGGAAAGATTAGAGAGATCGGGCTTATTCTCTTTTGAATAGAGAAGATTAAGAGGTAACCTTATTGAAGTATTCTGAATTATGACCAATTTTGACAGACTAAAAAAGAATATTCTGTTTCTGCTTGTTGGATGTCAGTAACCAGAGGTCACAAATTTCAAGTTTGTCAGCAAGTGAGCTGAGTGCGAGATCAGGAGAAACTCCTTTAGTTAGACAGTTGTTAGGATTTGGAGTGCACTGCTTGGGTGAGTCGTGGAGGTTCCATAAGAGGTTTCAAAAGTAGGCTGGATATATGTTTGTGGATGGTGAAATTAGAGGGCTATGAACTTAGGGGTGGAGAATGGGACTAACTGGGTAGCTGTTTTGGCAGCTGGTGCAGACACAATGAGTCAAACCGCCTCCTTCTGTACTGTAAACATCTATGATTCTATGACATGCACAGTAAAAATATAAAGGCACAAACAGGGGTAGGGTTATTTTCCATGAAATCATTACCTTGACTTGAGTTTATCTGCTTGAAATATATTTGTCAAATATTTGTCAGCACAGAAACAGATCACTTGGCTCAATTAATCTATGCTAATGCTTTGGTGCTATTGATGAATGCAGTAGTTTGAGTCCCATATCCAGCTTCTTCCCACCTGCTTGATTTAACAAGCAACAATATAAAGACCGTTTTAAAATAAATGCTAGAAGGCTAAAAATAAAAGATCTTTTCTTCACAACTTGCAGCCTCCATGTGGTTTCCTCATTAACCTGTTTGTTTATTGTTGTTTGTTTGGTAACAGAAATAAAAGCTATGCAAATGTAATTTGACAAAATTATCACATTGCTGATGTGCACGACCACAGTAACAGAGATGTTATGCCATTCTCCTGCCTCACAAAATTTTAAAAAATCACTCTATTTTGATTTGAATTTATATCAGATTTATTTGTGAAATCTCTGTTTAGAGCCTGAACATTTTTCATTCGAGCCTTATGTCAAGCTCAGCTTTACTTTTGTCTTAAATAGCATAATTTAAAATTGCCCAGAAATGATTTTTGCATCTGGTAAATACAGAAGGTATATTGAGGTAACATACTCCGATTTTAGAGAGCTGCATTGAAAGAAACAGCTTAAAACTGGTGAAATAACTCCAAGATGGCAAGGAAGGGAAGAGAGGTTCTGAGATGGTAGAGAAGTTCTCATTCCCTGAGCGGGAATCAAACGTGGGCCATGGGGATGAGAGTGCCAAATCCTAATCACGACACCACCCCGGAAGTCCAACCCATTTCCCACAATTCAGGCCTCACCCTCTCTCTTCCCACCCACAATAGTAATATGGTTCCTCTAGTCCTTACCTACCATACCACCAGCATCCACATCCAGAAACTCATTAGCCACCATTTACATCACCTCTAGCAAGATGCCTTCCTTGTCTGCCTTCCGCAACGACCATTCCCTCCTGGTCCACTCTTCCTTCACTCCCAAAAGCATACCCACAGCTCCATGGCACCTTCCCTGTAATTGCCAAAGGTGTAACACCTGTCCATTTGCTTCTTCCCTCCTCAGTATCCAAGGGACCAGTATCCATACCTTCCAGGTGAAGCTGTGCTTTACCTGCACTTCATACAATTTAGGATACTGCATTTGCTGCTCATAATATGGTCTCGACACTGGGGAAATGAAACACTGACTTGGTGACCGCTTCGCAGAACACCTGTATCCTTTCCGCAAAATTGACTCTGTGCTTCCAGTTTCCTGCCATTTCAATGCCCCACCCTGTTCCCTGGCCAATATCTCTATCTCAGGCTTGCTGCAGTACTCCAGCAAAACTCAGCATAAGCTGGAAGAACAATACCTCATTTTCCGCTTGGGGACCTTGCAGCCTTCAGAACTCAATATTGAATTCAATAACTTCAGGGCCTGAACTCTGCTCCATCCCAGTCCCCACCCTCTCACACTAGGCCTTGTGATCACAGTCTGCGAAGATTTCACACAACCCACTCTCAAACACTAACAGTCTCCATTAACAGCTATTCACCCTCCTAGCCAGATCGTTATCCATCCGTTCGTCTGTTCTTCTCTCTCTTTGGGCTCTATCCCCACCTGTCATTTACTCCTTACCCCCTCGCCCCACCCTATCTTCTGCATATAAACTGACATTTTCTTCGCTACCATCAGTTCTGAGGAAGGGTCACCTGACCCGAAATGTTAACTCTGAATTCACTTCACAGATGTTGCCAGACCAGCTGAGCTTTCCCAGCAATTCCTGTTTTTATATTCTGTGAGGCCCACATGGCTGACCTCTTTCCAATCCCTACAGCTGGATCTTGTGGAGGGAGTTTGATATATCGAGAATTGTGCCAATAAGACTGATTAATAGTAAGTTTGAACTCATCAACCCCCATGTGTAGGAGGTTCTAAACTGCCACTGCTGGTACATACAGAACATTTGTTTCAATATTGTTGATGGACTTTTGTATTCTTCGCTTAACTATTCATTAAAATTATTTGCTTGCTCGTGCAACAACATTTTGTTCAACTTGAAAGTGCTCAGGCCACTATTTCGGCAGACTATTGTATGACTCAATTTTTAGGTCAGTGAATACAGACCTAGTACCATTGCTAAAATATGTGTTGACAGGAGGTAGAATATAACACTGTGTGGCACAAGAAACATTGCATCTTCTGAAAATGCTTGGGTAAAAATGAAAGTTTCATTGAGTCTGTCACGGCAACCAGGGATAACTGTCAGGATAGTGAAATACAATTACATACATTAACTGCATCTCAGTCCACTCGTGTTAAGACAATTCCCTCACTTGCAAAATCACTGATCCTAAGCTTGCTGGGATCCAAGCTGATACTCTCAACTGTCTACCACAATACCTCAGTGTAAAACTGGCCTTTAAGCTACCTGCATGCATGTTTAGGTCTTGTTGTAGACACATACAGCACAGAAGGTTCATTCAGACCATCATTCATGTGCAAGCTCTTTGAAAAAAATTATGCAATTGAAGCATGACATTGCAATTTCACACAGCCCTGCTATTTTCTGTTCCTTTTTGTTTATTAATACAATTCCTTTTTGAAAATTAACATATTCCCACCACTCTCTTGGGCAGGGCAGGCCTCACATCTCACATCTCTGGCTCTTTCACCAGCCACTTTAATCCACATCCTCTTGTTTCTAGTCCTCCTGTTTATGGTAATTTTTATCCTATTTGTATGATCACCACCCTTCGTGCGTTCTCCTTGCTCACTGTCCTCTGCTCTGAGGAACGCAATCCCTGATCTTGTAATCTTTCCACAGAACTGACATCCTTAAGCCCTGGTACCAAAAAATACATCTCCCATCTGCCAGCATTTCTTGTTCGATAAATAGAATGCAGAGCTTTGGCACAATCTGGCATCCTAAAAGCCAATTTCACGTAAGTACTTAAATATGCAATCAAGTTCAGCGTTACTTTTCTATCACTTTCCCATCAGTCAAAAAATATGTATTATCTTCCTCTTTCAAAGATGTGAACATGGCAGTTAAGATCAACAGTTCTTGCCCATTCCTACTTGTCCTTGAACTTTGAATAGCTTGATCTCCCTTGGGGCAAACAATGTCTCAAATTTCCATCTAACTGCCAATTTTCTTTACTTGCAAGAAAATGTGAACAGCCCTTCCATCATTTCATCGTTCAATTTGATCCTTCCTGATCTGCACTTTACTCCATTAACCAGCCTTCATTAGTATTTTTTCTTTCCTGTTTTCCTTCTGTCAGGCAGGAGGGATCATTGGATGTTCTTTGATTGGATTTCATTCTAAAGCAAATAGTAGGATTACCTTTAGCAGATTTACAGCAAGTTCAAGAATCTTTCAGTCTTTGTCTCTTAAAACTTGGAAGGATTTCATCTGAAAGTCTATCTATGGATCATCACTCTATCAGGCTACCTCAGAGCACGGTGTAACTTTTTCAAGAGAATGACTATTCACTTACTTGCTAGCATGCTTAAGAGGAGTCACATGTGTAGAGAATGTAATTGAATGATGACAAAACAGAGACTTAATATCCTTAACATGAAGCTCAATTTATCTCCAGAAACTATTTCTATGAAAAATGGGATTTTTTTTTGAGTAAAAGTGTTCTTGATGAACATTTGACAGATATACAGGCAAGGGATGTGTGAATAAGCAGAACCACTCTTTCAAATGGCCAAGATTGACAAAATGAACCAATCTGTATCAACAGTCCCTTTGATTTATGCTATGCTTTCCTTTTTTTATGATAATAAGCAAGATGCACTGAATGCAATTTTGAATTGGATGTGCAATCATAAGTATTTTTTGAAAAATATAGGCAAATATTATTTATTTAAAGAATGGAGACTTGTGGGAGGCCAAAAAGTCAAAAACACCTCAAAATCAGGGCATTTCTGATGTGAAATAGGATTGGTTTCCAGAGTTCTACATGTGGAAGCAAGGAAATAGGAGCAGGTAGTATTAGTAATCTTGGAAAAGAATCATACAAATTTTCAGGGCACCATTTGAACTGACCGAATTGCTTCTATTGCTTTGAAATGGAGAGCCACTGGTACTCAGGACTCTCTTCATTTCAAGCCCTGAAAACAACAAAGTGCACTTTTTATTTCTGATTATCACACATCAAAATAACAGTGCTGAAATCTACCTTTGATAATATTATTCCTACCATACATCCATTTTAATGGGGCTGTGATGGAGTCTACACAATATGGCCAGGAAAAAAAAATCAAAGATCATGATTTTTCATAAAGTGCCCCTGAAATCTCCAAAAAGCTAGAGAACATGGAAAAATAAGTTAATTTAATAAATGTGGAATAGTGGAGGACATTAGGTTTGGAAGACATGTTCCACTTATATGAAATTCTATTTAGATCACATTTAGAGTAGCTTTGTAGCTTTGAACATTGTAAGGGTCTGTTAACCTTTGAGGGAGTGTAACTCAGATTCATCAGAACAATGTCTAAGCTGGAAGAATTAAAGTATGATGGGTTGCACAGAATATCCTCATACTCCCACGAAGTAGCATAATCAGGAGCAACTGAACTGAGGTGTTTAAGAAGATTAACGCTGTTGACAGGATAGGTAAATTTCTTTTGATGGAAAGAGTTCAGAACTAGGGGCATAACCTCAAACTGAGGTGGCCAAGTCCCAAAAAACATAGGTAGTAGACTGGACCTGCTGTCCATGGCGAGGGAATTCACAAAGGCAAAAAATGAGGTGGTATCACGTTCACAAATTTATTTGCAACAGATAAATCCGTCCAATACACTATCGGCAGGAGGTAGTACTGCACAGTCCTTGTTGAGACAAGTCGCATATTCATATTGAGGATATTGTTCATCATGTATGTGGCCTGCCTACCACTGGCCTGACAACACCTCAAAACTGAGCATCTCTGAGGTTCTGTGAGCCATCTGCAATATCAGGATTGTATCCAACCACAATCCATAACCTCAAGGCATCAACTCTACTATTACCATCAAGCCAGGGAATCAACATTAATTCAGTGACAATTCCAGGTGGGCATGTCACGGGCAGCATCAGGCATACCTAAAACTTAAGTGTCAACCTGGTGAAACTACAGCAAGGGTTTACTTGCATGTCAAGCAGTGTAAGTGTCATGTGATAGGTAAGTACACAACCAAAATGTAAAATCTGCAATCCAAAGATGTGCAGATCAGGTGAATTGGCCATGCTAAATTGCCCATGGTGTTAGGTAAGGGGTACATGTAGGAGTCTGGGTGGGTTGCGCTTCGGCGGGGCGGTGTGTACTTGTTGGGCCGAAGGGCCTATTTCCACACTGTAAGTAATCTAATCTAATCTAAAAAAATCTAATCAAACCTGAAGCTAGGACTTTCAGGAAACCCTCTGTCAAGCAAACGGTTGTGAAAATCTGCAATGCTTTGCTCCAAAAAGCTCTTGAGTCTGAGACAAATAGATTACAGGCACGGCACTAAGTGAGAGGAGATAGGACTGAACATAATTGTCACAATGACTGAAAACAACAAACGCTGAAGATCACAGCGGGTCAAACAGCATGCATGCAGAGACAGCAAGCTAACGTTTCAAGGCTAGATGACACTTCATCAGACTCTTCATCCAGACTCGAAACATTAGCTTGCTCTCTCTCCATGGATGCTGTCTGACCTGCAGTGATCTCCCACATTTGTTGTTTTCAGTACAAATTCCAGCATCTGCAGTAATTTGTTCCTAGTATTGTTATAATAACTTCTCATGATCAAAGCAAGAGTTGTGAACTTAATCAGGCCATCAAAGACCTGATTAGTTAGGATTCGGAGGTGCCGGTGTTGGACTGGGATGTACAAAGTTAAATATCGCACCACACAGGTTATAGTCCAACAGGCTTATTTGGAAGCACTAGCTTTCAGAGCACCGCTCCTTCATCATCTGATTAACTGATTAGTTAGGATTACCTCAGTACACACAAAGCACAGTTGAAAGTAGAAAACTGTTGTCAAAGGTGCAATCTTTTGGATGAGATGTTAAATGCATACTCCTATGTGTCCTCTATTTGTTCATGTGTCAAAACCTATGTCTCTACTTCACTTACTTGAAATGTAGAATTTATTGCATGTATATTACCACTCTATTCCACAATTACAATAATTCAGAAGCAGATTTGTAACCATGGTAACAAGTGTCTCTCGTTCTTATGAATTTTCAGCTGCCCCTCCCCCAATCCTATCTCCTGCAAGTACTAACTTCTTCTGTTAATTTGCTTGTCTTGGTCCCTCACCTTTTCAACTCTACTAAATTACCATTATTTGATTTTCATATCAGTAACTCACTTTGACATCCAAAAGTCTCACACATCATTCCTTTTGAATAGAACAGAATCCAAGAATGGTTATTCCTCAGATGGAGGTCAATAGCCTGTCATACACATGCTGACTCTTTGTCAGAACAATTTAGCAAACCCCACTCCTCTACTCTTTCTGTTTTGGCTTTGTGATTTTTTTTGTGTGTGACAGCTTCTTCCCCAATGCCTTTCAAAAGCCATCCTTGAAGCATCCACCACATTTTCTCTTCAACACTGACACCAAGCTAACCCCTAGCCCCCAAAATCAATAATTCCCATTCGCTCTCTTGTTTTGGCCTCAGTTTTTTTTATCTACAAGCCACATTAACCTTTCATTATATTTTTTTCTTTGTATAAAGAGGCACTGTTTGCCTCTCAGGACAGGTCAATGATTAAGAGACTGGTTCGTCCTATCAGGTTATTTAACCCACTGATACTCCTTGCTATTACAATTTCAATTATTCAACAAACTGAAGAAAGCTTGCACTACTCTCCTCCATCCATCTCCAATCCTGGTGTTTTAGGACAAATTGAATAAGAACACGTTGGTCATTCTGTCCTAGCAATTTAATCCATGCGTTCATTCACTGGGCTCCAAAAAAAATTGCTGCATTTCATTCTCATTTTTAGTATTCAAACAAAGAGAAAAACTCACATTCTTGAAAATGGAGAATAAATCAGCAGAACTTGCTGATACTGTGCTACTGTACAAACTGCAAGTCGACATGTGTCAGTTTATCTGTGGCAGGCAATGGAATACAAGCGTGTCTGCAGATATTGTAAAGGGGCGGGCACTGCAGTATTTAGTCTGCAGCAGCAATAAGGAGGATTTGTCCTGCTTGTGCGCGGAATACACACCATTTTATGTGACAAGTGACAAGATACCTGCAAGACGATTACTTCATGAAATTACAGTGAAACAATGCCTGAGCTTCACCGTTCTGTATCAGCACAGCGAATAAAACATGAGCAGTTTTGTCCCAAATAGATTCTAAAACTAAATTACATTGCTATCGCTCACATTGCATTCCCTTTTATGAATTTGCTGTGCACCTGCAGGAAACTAAGGTACAAATTATATTTTATTGGGTCTTAAAAACTTCAGTGAACTACGCCTTCATCCACTTAGCTTCATCACTAACAGTCTGCTATTATCTTAATTGAATTAGGAATTCCTGAATGCTATCCATACTGAAGCATTTAATTTGAATATTCCTTTCAATATTGTTAAAAGAATCAGTAACTTATTCTTGGAGACTTAACAGACTATAACTGTGCTTGTTTGGCCCTTTCCAAAATAGCTGTCAATGCATCTCGGTATACCAATCAGTTCCTGCAAGAACAAAAAATTAATTAACTAAATTGTTCATTTTCTGTATTGTTGCTGAGTCGAACGGCCATCTGTCATCCATGACTCCGTTGGTCATACTCTTACAATCAAGTTCGGTGGTCATAGATCCAGAGACTTGAGCATAGAAACCACACTGACACCCCTGATGCAGTGCTCAGGGAATGCTGCAATGTCAAAAATACCAGATTTACAGGTTGGATATTAAAGTGGGAGATGAAAGATTTTGGAACACCATTTGAATTTTGGGGCATTTTCCTTGTTAACAGAGTCATAGATTTGTACAGCACAGAAACAGACCCTTTGGTCCAACATGTCCGCGCCGATCTGACATCCCAATCTGTCTTAGTCTCATATGCCAGCACCTGGCCCATATCCCTCCAAACACTTCCTATTCATATCCCCATCCAGATGTCTTTCACTTGTTGTAATTGTACACACCTCCACCACTTGCTCTGGCAGCTCATTCTGAACTTGCACCATCTTCTGCATGAAATAGTTATTCTTCAGGTCCTTTTTAAATCTTTCCCCTCTCATCTTAAGCCCATGCCCTCTCACTTTGGACTCCCCAACCCTCGGAAAAAGACCTTGACTACTCACCCTATTCATGCCCCTCATGACCTTCTGATAAGGTTAACTATCAGCCTCCGACAATCCAGGGAAGAAAGCTCCAGTCTATTCAGCCTCTCCCTATAACTAAACCCTCCAGTCCCTGCATCATCCTTGTAAATAATTTCTGCACCCTCTCATGTTTACAAACATCCATCTGTAGAAGGTTCAAAAATATTTCACACCACCTCCACAAGGGTGGTTAGGGATGGGCAACAAATACTACTCTTGGCAGCAACATTCACATCCCATGAATGAATCGGTCATCCCTTAACTCACATTGCTAATACTGAAGATCTATCATTATCAAATTGTTGCTTGTTGGGAAATACTGCAGATACATGTGATGTTTTCATATGTTATACCAATGACCACAATCCAAAATGTACTTTACTGGCTTAAAAGTGCTTTGGGAGGGCCTAAGATATGAAAGGTATGAAACAATTCATTTCTTTCCTTTAACCTAGCCTGTTCAGCCTCACTGGACATTATTGCAAGTGATTGATAATTAACATGAAAATCATTTTCTCCTTGTCACCTCATTTACTCAGACATGAATAGCCCTTGCTCATAAGAACAATTATTTCACTCAATGTTGCTTCTTGCATTGAATTACAAATAAAATCTGCCAAAGACTAAGAAATGTCTTAATTACTTGAAAGATTTTAGCACATACATGGTAACTGAGCTCCTTGTAGGATTGCCATGCCTAACATTTTCCGAATAGCAGTGAGCAGCTGGGAGTGAGTTACTGAACCAAAAAATTAGAATATCTGCAACTTGCAAATAGCATAAACGTTTTGCATCTGATCATCTCTGTTCTTCTAAATCTTTCTTCAAGACCATCCATCAATTACATTTGCCTACATGACATCAGTGAATGTACTTCAAATGCAATTCAAAGGATGGGATTATGTGAGGTTACACAAATGCATCCCATAAATGCAAAGTTCAAATTTATAATTACCATTTTAATATCATTGCATTTAGTTTTCTCATTAAAAGAAGCTTTTGGTAAATCTTAATTAACCTAACTCAACTATTCATTTGCAAATGCTTAGTTGACCTTCAACTACAGGTAAGATGACTTTTATTTCCTAAGCCCTTATTAATGACCCTCTATTTTAAACAAGTTTTTAAAGGTGTCATTCTCTTTGTACAGTCTGTCACTACAATACTCTCAATTTATTCCAGAAAAGCGAGCACAAGGTTTCAGTGCTTACCTATTAAAAGGAAACTTTGAGGTAGGGATGTGAATTATAATTTGAGCCCAGAAGTAATTATTCTTAGACTCAGATCTTGTTTTCAGAATTAAGGTATGATCCTACTGTTATTCATATTACATGCACCATTTTCTGCTAAAGCTCAGCAGTATACTCATCTTCTCAGGCAAAGTTGTGGTGGGTTCAAGTTCCACACCAGGGTCTTGAGAACAAAATCTAAGTTTCTTTCAGAAGAAGAGACCTCTGTCTGCTCTCATAGATGGATGCAAAATAACCAGGGTACTACTCCAACTAATAGCCAGAAGGATGCTCTTCAGTGTCCTGGTCAATATTTATACTATAGTCACCAACATCACTGGCATCCTTCCTTTTACATAAGACACTGAACATGCAGTAAATTACGTCCATTGGGAAAAGGGTGCATTTCCACTGATGGCTGAAGAGAACATCAATTGCCGACATTTGCATCCAGCAGCCGTGAAACAGATGACCTGAGCATTTTCACAATGTTACTTGTGGGAGCATTCTGTGCGCAGACTGGCTGCTAAGTTTCATGCAATCAAACATTGACTATACTTCATTCCATGTACAGCACTTTGTGATCCTGAGGTACTTAAACAATGTTACAATGTACATTCTTTAAGAACCTTAGTAGTCCTGGCTGATGTCTCAAAATATTTTGGTGTAAATATTTGTCTCGTGAGGTGTGGCAAAATGGATGATACCAGATTCCTCTGAATCTAATACTTTGCACTTGTTAAGTAATTCCTAAGAAACTGAATTTCTGATGTGGCATAAATGAGCGGACCATCCAATGCTGCCCCTTTGGTGCCAAAGTCACAGGGAATTCCAAATCCTTAAAAAGTTTATCAACATGGAGTGGAATTTATAGCACCTACAAAATCCTCCTTATCAGAAATGTGGATTAATAGCTGGAGACAGCTTTGGGGTAATTAGCTGAAATGTACATTTTAGCTGCCAATCTCAGCTAACTAGAAATATGTGGTATGATTTTCCTTGCCAGCTACTGAACTCCATTGTCAAGCTCAAATGGGGAAGTCCACAATGTGCTGAAAAGAGCAATTCAGACAGGCATTTCATCGCTGTTTTGGGCTTTCCACCTTCTAGCCCTGAAGAGTTAGTGAAGGAAGTTCATTGCCTCCTTGGGAATAGCTGGCCAGTAATAAATGCACCACAAGAGGTCCTGCTCACCAGGAGCTGCTGGTCAATCAAAGACTGGCAGTTTGTTTAGGCTTAGAAGTATTTCAAGAGAGGCAGTGGTTGGTGCACATCTACTGGAGGTGCAAAATCGAGGATTGACAGCCCAGAGGTAATTACTGATGTTTTCAAGGTGAAGCTCCAGTCTATTCAGCAACACCTTGCTGTATGCGACAAGGTGTTTTCAAGGTGAAGGTGGAGAGTGGTGAGGTGGGGGTGTTGAGGGGATGTAGTGTTGTCTCTCAGTAAAGTCCCCCTATGCCTGATATTGAGCCGTTAGTCAGGAACTGAATGCCTTTGAATGAGGGAGCCTACCCCTGGGAGGTCATAAGCAACCCGCACAGGGTTTATTTGTCATACTGCCTACTTCTGGTGATACATCTACCTGCTGCTGAGATAAATACCAGCAGTGACAGGATGAGACCCTTAACTGGTCATAGTTACCTACTCAGGGGTGTTCAGTTGGCATTAGAGGCGGGAATTCCGACTGTAGGCTTTCCTGCTCCAGACTTAATTTGTGGCAGAGAGAAGAAGGTGGCAGAGTGGCTAAATGCCCTCACTGCTTCCAAACCAGGCATCAGAGGCTTCACATCCCAACTTCAATGTGGAGCCTCCCTTGAGTGCTGAAATAATAGCCTGCCCAATTAAGGATGGTGCAAACTAGAAGGTTAGCCATGGATTTTCAAAAGTATCAGTCATTACCATGGAAGATGAGTAAGAAAGACAATGTCTCAGAAGACAGACACTTGATCTCTCCAACGTTTCCAAAGCATAAAGGTAAATTTGCTTTCACAGGGAGTCCTCAGAGATCAGGGGAGGAAGGGGGTGTGAGGAAGGAGGGAAAGTGAGGAGATCTGGTCCACAGCATTTGTTTAGAAGAGGGGATCCAAACCTGTCTGAATTCCTGTACCACCTTCCCCCAGTTCTGTCACTAGCCAATTAAAAGTGTTCCTTATTGACTTGAGGATCCTACAGGCCAAGTGGAAAATCCCAATCTTCCTCCTTCCATTGGCCTTATGTGGCCTTAAATTAGATTGCTCGACTGACTCCCTGCACATATCCATTACCCGTCTTCCCCGGGAAGAGGATGGATGGAAACAGGGAGCCAGTACACTGACTGACTGTGCTGTTTCTACCCCTCTCCCCCCTTTGTACTCTGTGAGGAATAAAAGGCCTGCTCGTGGTTTCACATTAAAACGCCTGCCCTTGGGTTTGCTTCATTGGAAAAATACAATCCCAGAAGCTTCAAACAGTCATAACACTAATTGCAATTAATATGACCTTAGTCTGAACCTTTCTTATTAGCCAGGAAAGTTTCTAGTTAAACAGAAAGAAATCCAGAATTCTCCTTGAAT
Source organism: Chiloscyllium plagiosum (assembly GCF_004010195.1). NCBI lineage: Eukaryota > Metazoa > Chordata > Chondrichthyes > Orectolobiformes > Hemiscylliidae > Chiloscyllium > Chiloscyllium plagiosum. Next base: position 22,029,706 of record NC_057715.1, read on the forward strand.
AATGATTCCCATTAGCATGGTATCCATCAACTGCCACAATAATTTTCTGAACTATTCCAGCTTTTTGTTTTATAAATATGAAAATAGCTAAGTGATGATGAGAAACATTCTGTTCTATAAACGAGAACAGAGATAGCACATAATTACTCCAAAATGGCACATTATTTGAAGGGTGAATTATTTTGAAAGGAAAACATTCACTTTTTGGAGTCAGTATTTGTAGGTTTTAATGTTCACCTACACCTTCTGGCAGAGAAAAAAAATACAGCATTGACTTATTTCAAAATAAGCCAGGAAGCTCTCTCTAAATGACGGAAACTTCAACAACCATGCCCCCATGCCCAGCATACTCTAATAATCCCATGCATTTTCCAGATTGCTTCAGTATTTGGTCAGTGCAATTGTTCACAGTGGAACAAGGCTCTGCAACTTGCCACATATTTTACATAAAGACAGCACTTTCTGAAAGTCAATATTATATCATTAAATAAACAGATGATAATCCGTAATGTTATTTCTAAATCATAATTTTCTCATTCCCTACACATGTTTGCCACCATAATATTCTCGTAAACCTGATAGGACAGAAGAGGTACAAGAGGCCATTAAAGCTTTGTCACGGTGGCACAGTGGTTAGCATTGCTGCCTCACTGCACCAGGGACCCGGGTTTGATTCTGTGTGCAGTTTGCACGTTCTCCCCGTGTCTGCATGGGTTTCCTCTGGGTGCTCTGGTTTCCTCCCACAGTCCAAAGATTTGCAGGTCAGGTGAATTGGTTATGCTAAATTGCCCATTGTGTTAGATGCATTAGTCAGAGGGAAATGGGTTGGATGGGTTACTCTTCAGAGGGTCGGTATGGACTTGTTGGGCTGAAGGGCCTGTTTCCACATTGTAGGGAACCTAATCTAATCTAAAAACAATTAGCTTTCGTGGTAGTCAAGTATGAACAGTCCTTCATCATGTTGAATGAAATACCCACCACTCTGACTTTCGTTTTCCTGAGGTGGAGTATGTTAACAATCAACTTTGAAGTCCTCAATTTGACAGCCAAGTGGAATACTTCTAGAACACTCATTAAAGGCACTTGCTGCAGTGCTCCAGCGAAGCTCAGAGCAAGCTGGAACAACAGCACTTCATTTTCCATATGGCCACCCTGTAGCCTTTTGGACTCAATATTGAGTTCAATAATTTTAGAGCCTGAGCACCTTCTCCCATGTCTTACCCCAATCCCCACACACCAGGTCATGTTGTCACATAAGCTGCTACCACAAACCACTCATTGTTAGCTGCTAACAGTTTCCATTAGCAGTTAATCATTCTCCCAGGTCGACCTTAAACCACTTCTGTCAACCCAACTGTTATTCTCTTTCTCAGGAATCCACCTCCACCTGTCTTTTACTCCTTTACCCTCCCTCATCCCTTCTTTAGCCTACATAGCAACCTTTACCTAGCTGCAATCAGTCCTGAAGAAGGGTCACCGGACCTGAAACGTTAACTCTAATTTCTCTCCATGGATGCTGACTGATGTGCTGGGCTTTACTTACTGATAGAATTTCTGTCAGATTAAAACCTGAGGATGGGATGTCAGCAGAGATGCTCAGATCAAGACGTGAGCACTGTAGGTTGGAATCACAAAAGAAAGCAACTTACATATATAAAAGCCCTTTGTCAGAGCCCCACAAAGACTTACAAACAAACTTGGAAACGCTCAGCAAGTCAGGCAGCAGCTTTGAAGTGGAAATTATCTCAAGTAAAACTGCGAGCCTAATGATGGCTGTGTAACCACTACCAATTGTTGTAAAAACGCATCTACTTTGCTGATGTCCTTTGGGGGAGGAAATCTGTCATCCTTGCCTGGTCTTGCTTCCATGTGACTCCAGATGCACAGCAGTGTGGTCTTAATTATTTCTGGGCAATTAAGAATGGGCAATAAATGTTGGTTTAGCCAGCAAACCACATCATGCAAACACATTCTTGAGAAATTTATATTTGAGATCAATGACCTTCATTGTAACCTTTCTGTCAGAAGTTTGGCAGCCTGAAAAATTAACTCTGTTACTCCCTGCATGTACTGCTAGATCTGCTGAACATTTGCATTACTTCTTGATTTGTTTCAAATTTTCAGCATCTGCACTAATTTGCTTTGAAGGTATTAAGGAGGAGAAAGTGAGGTCTGCAGATGCTGGAGATCAGAGCTGAAAATGTGTTGCTGGAAAAGCGCAGCAGGTCAGGCAGCATCCAGGGAACAGGAGAATCGACGTATCGGGCATAAGCCCTTCTTCAGGAATTAAGGTATTAAGACAGATGACCAAAAAGCTTGGTCAGAGGAAAGTCTCAAGGTTTTGGCTCAAAAGAATAAAGGTACACAGATATTTTAGGAAAGAAAATAATAGCTAAATGCACAAGCAACAAAAGGAATGGCTTTACAATGGTACATCAGTGAAAACAAGAGATGTGAAAAGGCTAGAACTGGGGAAGCACAGAAATCTCAGTGGGTTGCTGGGTTGCTGAAGATCATGATGACACTGTGCGGGAACACAATAGTTCCAATAGACATCATCGACATGCCTCATTCAAACATCATTTGCATTTCCGAGCAGTAAATTGAAACAATATTTTATTCCATAATTAAAAATATTTAATTGTATACACACATACACAATAGTTGCTTTTTTTGCAGGATAACACTATGAAGAAAATCTACGAGTTACATTACTAAAGGTGTTGACAGATGGTGCTAATCATAGCTGTAATCAAGGAGAAATGAAAGGACAGAAGTATTGTGTAAGTAGTCATTTCGGTGATCCTGTTTCTAGTGTATCTATAGTCAACCAAATTTGTTTGTTATATCAACAATCATAGTTAAACATGTGTACACAAATACACAGAAGTATCAATAGTGGAAAAATAAACTGTAATTTGTTTTCTCATTGATCCATTCACCACCCAGTCCATCAGCAAGTGTAGCTGGGGAGCACCACCATTGACTGAGGTGACCAAGTCCCAAAAAACATAGGTAGTAGATTGGATCTGCTGTCCATGGCGAGGGAATTCACAAAGGCAAAAAATGAGATGGTATCACGTTCACAAATCTATTTGCAACAGATAAATCCGTCCAATACACTATCGGCAGGAGGTAGTACTGCACAGTCCTTGTTGAGACAAGTCGCATATTCATATTGAGGATATTGTTCATCATGTATGTGGCCTGCCTACCACTGGCCTGACAACACCTCAAAACTGAGCATCTCTGAGGTGCTGTGAGCCATCTGCAACATCAGGATTGTATCCAACCACAATCCATAACCTCAAGGCATCAACTCTACTATTACCATCAAGCCAGGGAATCAACATTAATTCAGTGACAATTCCAGGTGGGCATGTCACGGGCAGCATCAGGCATACCGAAAACTTAAGTGTCAACCTGGTGAAACTACAGCAAGGGTTTACTTGCATGTCAAGCAGTGTGTCATGTGATAGGTAAGTACACAACCAAAATGTAAAATCTGCAATCCTGCCACATTGAATTGTGAATGTTGGTTGTTAATTAAACAAGTCACAAGAGTAGGCGGCTCCCCAGACATCCCCATGCCCAAATGGCAGCACGGTGGCTCAGTGGTTAGCACTGCTGCCTCACAACGCCAGGGACCCAGGTTCAATTCCTGCCTCGGGCAACTGTCTGTGTGGAGTTTGCACATTCTCCCCATGTCTGCGTGGGTTTCTTCCGGGTGCTCTGGTTTCCTCCCACAGTCCAAAGACGTGCAGGTTAGGTGAATTGGCCATGCTAAATTGCCCATAGTGTTAGGTGGATTAGTCAGGGGTAAATTTAGGGGTATGGGTCTGGGTAGGTTGCTCTTCGGAGGGTCGGTGTGGACTCGTTGGGCCGAAGGGCCTATTTCCACACTGTAGGGAATCTAATCTAACCTAAACCCACAATAGAAAGGCCAATATATCTGTGTGAAAGGGTCAAAACGTGTGGCACTAGGAAAGCACAGCAGGTCAGGCAGCATCCAAGGAGCAGGGGAGTCAATGTTTTGGGCATAAGCTTTCATCAGGAATATCAAAGATAAGGCTGAAGCATTTGCAAGCATCATCACTCAGGATTAGATGTCTTGGCCTCTTCCTGAGACCTACAATATCACAGAAGCCAGTCTTCAGCCAATACAACTCACTCCATTTGATTGGAGAAAGTGAGGACTGTAGATGCTGGAGATCAGGGTCGAAAAGCGTGGTGGTCTTCTTCCTAATGAAGGGCTCATGCTCGAAACGTTGACTCTCTGGCTCCTCGGATGCTCCCTGACCGGCTGTGTTTTTCCACCACTACACTTTTGGACTCACTCCATTTGATGTCAAACAATTGTTAAAAACACAGGTTACTGCAACGACTACAGGGCCCTGACAATATTATAGCAATAGTCCCGGAGTCGTGAGCTCCTGAACTTGCTGCACCTATCGCCAAGCTGTCCCAGTATAGCTATACCACTGGTATCGACCCTACAACGTGGAAAATTGCCCAGGTATGTTCAGTACACAAAGAAAAGGGCAAATCTAACTGGTCAATTAACACCCCATCACATTACCCTTAATCTTCAAGGAAGTGATGGAAAAAGTTGCCAACAGTGCTATCTAGTGCCACTTTCTCAGAAATAGCTTGCTCACTAACACTCACTTTGGATACCAGCATGGCCACTCAGCTGTGGACCTCATTACAAGCTTGGTTCAAACTCGGACAAAAGTGCTGAAATCCAAGTGTGAAGAGAGAGTAGCTACCTTTGGGGATGGCATCGTGTCTCAGTGGTTAGTACTGTAGCCTCACAGTATCAGGGACCCAGGTTTGATTCCACCCTCAGGCACTGTCTGTGTGGAGTTTCCTCCAGCTTTCCTCCAAAGGTGTGCAGGTGATCGTGTCCAGGGATGTATACGTTAGGTGGACTAGCCGTGGAAAATGCAGGATTACAGGGACCGCATAGGCTGATGTGTCTGAGTGGGAAGCTCTCAGATTGTCGGTGTGAACTCAATGGGCCGAATGGCTTGATTCCACACTGTAGGGATTCTGTTCTATGACAGCAAGACATTTGACTGAGTGTAGCATCTAGAAACACTAGCAAACTAGAGTCAATAGGAATGGGGGAATGCTTTCTACTGGTTGGAGTTGCACCTAGCACAAATATTGTGTGATTGTTGAAGATCAATCGTCTCTGCCACAGTACATTTCTGCAGCATTCCTCAGGATAGAATCTTCAGCCCAACCACCTTCATCCATTTCATCAATGACCTTCCCTCCATCAGAAAGTCAGAGGTGGTGATGGCCACTGTTGATTGTACAACATTCAGCACCATTCATGACTATTCGGATACTGAAGCATCCATGCAGCAAGATAAACTGATGAGTGGAAAACTTCGAACAAGAGAAAATCCAATCATTCAATGGCATTACCATCACTGAATGCCCCATTCCTGGGAGTTACAATTGAACAGAAACTGAACAGGATCATATAAATACTGAGTCTACAACAGCAAGTCAGAGCCTGGGAATTCTGTGGTGAGTAACTCATCCCCTGACACCGGAGAGCCTGTCCACCATCTACACAGCAGTCAGGAGGGTGATGGGATATTCTCCACAGGCCTGCAAGAGTGTGCAGAATAAAGCAGTCCACATGAATGGTACTATCTAACACCTTCAACATTCACTCTGTCCACCACAAACACGCAATGACATCAGCGAGACTATCTACAAGAGACAGTACAACAACTCACCAAGGCTCCTACCAGTTACTCCTGACAAACTCACAACCTTTCCGACCCAGAATAACAAGGGCAGCCAAAGCATGGAACACCACCATCTACAAGTTTCTCTCCAAACCATACTGCACCCTGACTGGGAAATATAGCACCATTCCTTCACTGTTGCTGGATTAAAAATCTGAAATTCCATCCCTAGCAGTAGGACTGCATTAGTTTAGAAAGACAGTTCTTCACCCATTTCTCAAGGTCGATTAAAGAACGGCAATAATTGCTAGCCTAGCCTGCAACGCCCACAGCTCATGAACGAATTTTAAAAAACTCTAATTAAACCAAAAGGTTATTGCTAATTAGCAGATGACATAAATGCAGCAGTACAAAGGGGACAGAGATAGATTTAAGTATTGACTGGTTGCTCAAAGTTCATTGCTGTCTAAATTATTACTGTGAAGCCAATGAAGTGAAGAAAAAATTCCTGTGAAAACTGGAGAGATTATTTTGAAAATAGTAGTTTAGTTGCAAGCAATTTGCAGTTATATGGCAACATTAACATAGAAAACATCTCATGGATGTTTTATACAAGCACAAATCATAAGAGGCAGATTGGAAGAGATGATAGTGAGGAAATTCCAATGCTTGTGACCTTGACAACTGAGGCACCAATGGTATAGTGAAGGAATTTATAAATGGACAGAAGTCCAGAATTCTTAAAGGCTTGAAGGTCTGGTGAAAATTATGGAGACAGGTAGGAGTGATGCCGTGGCCGAGGACAGAATTTTGGAATATTTGCTGTAAAAGGTAACCATCTTCTTGCCACACAGGCAAAGAGGAAACAATTTCTGGTCCCTGCGGTTTTGAAACATCTCATACATACATGAAATGACTGTACAGCACTGTAACCAAAGCCAGAACTGACTTGAACAAAGGAGTTGTCAACACACAGGAACAGGGTAGAACTTCAAACGACCGGGCTAATGTTTGTCGAATAAAACAAGAAGCTGGAGATCTGAAACAAAAACAGAAAGTGCAGGTCTGGCAGCATCCGTGGAGAGAAAACAGAGTTAATGTTTTGAGTCCAGTGACCTTTCTTCAGATAGGCTTACTTTCAACAATCCCTTTGTCTGCCTAACTTTATTTATCTCTCCATGCTCTGTCTCCACGAAATTGTTCCAGAAGCATCGTTCTTTAGGTCTTGTTTTTCACACAGTACAACCCCAACTCCATTATTAAAATATTGTGTTCAATTTCACATGTGGAAGAGTTTATGCTTGGGTTATGGAAACGTAATTCAGGAGTAAAAGAGAAAGATGATGTGATGCTGTTCTGGTTTATTAGTGTTCCAGACAGGAGCACTTTCTCTATAAGTGTTCAGCCATGAACAAAGGTTTTACTGCTGAATGCAAATGTGTAATTATCTAACAATTCATTGGAAATTGAGCATTGACCACTGAGCATAACATTGCCTGCAATTACCTTTGATCACTGTTGTGTCATTTCTTTTATATTACAATTTTCTTTTAAAATTCAGACTAATCATTTTCACATTTATTTGCTGGTTTATTTCTCTAATTGGAGACTTCTTGACTGCACAGCGACTAGGAATGCACCCTTTTCAATCTTGTTAGTAAACTATCACATTCTAAAACAAAATCTTACAATGGACTGATGTTCAAATCAGTTATTTTTATCAGATTAGGGTTATATTGAGGTATGCTGATGGTTTAGGAAAAGACCAAACATGGAACAACTATGTGTTTTCTTTCTGCAATACCAAGTCACACTCAACCATTTAGGAATGAACTGAGTATAAGCAACCTTGACCCTTAAAGCCTGCTTAAGCACAAGATTCACTGCAAACCTATTGGTTCATATGGTAACTTTGCCCTGCAGCAAAGTACATGCGACAAAATTAGAGACTGCTCTGAGCATGTGGAGGGCACATAAATCATCAAGGTTTTAGCCCATCTGTTTACAGGATTACACACAAGGGACATAGTTCAGTCCATCTTAGCTTATCCATATAGATTTGTATTTTTAATCACTATCCCTCCCTTCTATTACACTGTAATTTAAATAAATTAGTTTGGTTTCAAATTGCATCTAAATTATGCAGATCACCAGTCCAAATATTGATAGCTTCTTCACACGGAAACAATTTCCTGATATTTACTCTAATCCTTTAACCAATTTTAATCTTGTTGAAGTAGTGTTCCATATGCAACTTCTGTCTTTAATATTTTGTATTCCTCCATAATGATCCACAGTCAGCTGCTTACTTTCAAAGTCAGAGAGCTCCAATCCTAGAATTCGTTATTTTATCAATCTATAGGAATCAGCACTGTGGCTTTTCTTAAATGTCTTAGTCATTGAGTCTCAACACAAGTGGCATGCAGTCAGTGTAGGGAACTATACAGAATTAGCTTGATATCCTTCTTCTTGCAAGATAATAGCTTATTCATTTTGTTTATTGTTGTTAAATAAATTGTTTGAGCCAGATTGGAAATGTATTTCATCATTCGGTACTGGTGCCCAAATCCATCAGATCATACTGCTTTTAATTTTTCCCATTAATTGAAAATGATTTTCTCATTTTACCACTTACCCATTCATGTCCAAGTTACTTCCCCTTTGGACAGATAATTTACACTTCCATGACTGCACTATGCCAAACTCTGCATTGTGTTTGAGAAGGAATATTCTCGTTATGAATTGGTGCATTATTCAACAGTCTACTGTAGATGAAAACTATCAACATTAGGAGGTTGAGGGTAGCAGAGATGAATCAAACATTGGGGTTGTCATTTAACCTGGGGTTGGATCAGAGACGTGTTACAGAGTCACAGAGATGCACAGCACAGAAACAGATCTTTCAGTCCAACTGTCCATGTTGACCAGATCTCCTGAATTAATCTTGTCCTATTTGCCTGAATTTGGCCCATATCTCTCCAAAACCTTCCTATTCATTTATCTTCCAGATGACTTATAATTGTAATTGTTCCAGCCTCCACCATCTCCTCTGGCATCTTGTTCCATTCATGCACCACTGTCTGTATGAAAAAGTTTCACTTACGTCCCTTTTAAATATTTCACCTCTCACCTTAAACCTCTGCCCTGTAGTTGTGGACTCACCTGCCCTGGGGAAAAGATCTTGGCTATTCACCTTATCCATGGCCCTCATGATTTTATAAACTTCTCTAAGGTCACCCCTCAGCCTGCAAAGCTCCAAGGAAAATAGCCCCAGCCTATTCAGCCGCTCCCTATAGCTCAAACCCTCCAACCCTGGCAACATCCTTGTAAATCTTTTCTGAACGCTGCCAACGGCTTTTTCTTAAAAAGAGTCAGTAAGGATGCATCAATTGCGGAGTCCAAACATAATCTACTCCTCACCCTGACTTGGCTCCAACATAACTAGCAGGATAAAACATTGCCTTTTCTGAATCATTGTAGTGATGATTTATATGAAATGCAAAAAAAACCACTATACAAGTAGCACCTGCTATCCAAAAGTACAGCGTTCCCAGGAAGCCTTTTGTAAGGCCGAAAGCGGCATAAAGCAAAGGTGCATGATTTATATTGGAAACATATCGCCATTTCTCGTAAAAGCAAAAATCCTCTTCGGATTTATGTAAACAGGTACTAATGTAGGTCTTTCATAAAAGCAAAATTGCATGAAGCAAATGTTCAAAAAGTGGGGGATACGTGTACCTTAAGTAGAACTGTTGACAATATTGACAAAAGTTCCTGGTCCTCAATCAAACAGACAATTCCTCTTTCACTTTCAAACTTTAAATTTTCTACACTGGACATCCCTACTTCATCCAAATCTTACTCTGTTTGTCCACCTTTTACCTGCATTCTCACTGCACTGAAATCAGTCCTGTTCAGGTTCCAGCATCTGCAGTAATTTGTTCCTACATTTTGCTTCTTAATCCCTTTTTTTGCAATCTATTCCAACTTCTTTCCCACAACATCAGAGGTCTATTTCCATGCTGTACATTTCTATGACTCTATGACTTTATCTATGAGATGTCACTGCTGCCATCGTCCTGATGTCCACTTTCAATCTATAAACTACTAAAACAATTAGTTAATTGCTAGTTCTCCTTTTTCTTGGTGTTTCATCGTTGTTTTATCAATGAAAGGTAAAAGACCAATGCTACATTGTTTAACACATCCACAATGCTAATGAGTTCTCATCTGAGGACAATCAGTCTGTGAGTACATTGTCCATATCACTCATGCCATGGTCATTCCATTAGTCAGAGCAATTATTGATCTGGTGGCATTTACAGACTTGGGCAGTAATGGGCAGAAAAAAAACCCCAAATACTTGCGTTGTTATAGCAATTTTCACAACCTCAGGGTGTTCCAAAGAGCTTAACAGCAAAGTAACTTTGATCTGTAGTCATGAGACAACAATCGACCTACTATTTTTCTGTGGTGGAATGCAAAATGTTCAGAAGGAAAAGGGAAAAAAGAACTGACATTTAAGCAGCAACTTTCATCACCTCAGGCTGAACCAAAAAAAATTTACAACTGAAGAAGTAACTTTGATAACTGGACGCTGTTACAATTGTAGGAACACATGGGAGCCAATTTGGAAGAACGCAACCTTAGGTCTGAAGAGCGAGTATTAACTGTGGTTCAACTTATGGCATTCTGACTCGGCTTTAACTTCACACTCCAGATTACAGACCACTAAATTCAGACTGATATTCAAAAAACAAAAGCCACTTGCATCTAGCAAGACAAGGACAACAGATAGATTGGAACACCACTGCCTGCAAGTTCCCCTCCATGCCACTCACTCTCCTAACTTAGAAAACTATTACTATTCCTTCAGTGTTGTTAGGTCAAAATCGTTATGGCCTTTTGGATCTATCTGCAACATATAGACTGCAGCAATTCAAGAAGACAACTCACCCACCTTCTCAAGCACAACTAGGGATCAGTAATAAATGTTAAGTTGGTCAATAACACCCACATCGTATAACTGAATTGAAAAAAAATCCAGTACAATACTGAGTGTTTCACTTTTAGAGGTGCTATCTTTTGGGTGAGACATTAAATAAGATTCTACTCATAACCCTTTCTATCGGAGGTAAAACATTCCTTGGTGCTATTTTACGAAGAGCTAAGGAGGTCTCCTGATGTCTTGGAGGAGAAAGTGAAGTCTGCAGATGCTGGAGATCAAAGTTGAAACTTTATTGCTGGAACAGCACAGCAGGTCAGGCAGCATCCAGGGAACAGGAGATTCGACGTTTCGGGCACAGGCCCTTCCTGAAGAAGGGCCTGTGCCCGAAACGTTGAATCTCCTGTTCCCTGGATGCTGCCTGACCTGCTGTGCTGTTCCAGCAATAAAGTTTCAACTCCTGATGTCTTGGCCAATATTAATCTCTCAAATTACATCACTAATACAGGTTTAACTGATCATTATCACATTGTTGTTTGTGGGAGTTTACAGTATGCCAATTGGCTGCTATGTGTCCAACATTACAACTGTGACGACACTTCAAAAATATTGAATTAGCTGTAAAACACTTTGGGAAGTTCTGAAGTCATGAAAGGCACTTAATCGTTACCAAATATAATTTAGAAAAGAGAACAGATGAACGTGAAGGTGATTGAACAAAACATAATCAACATTACAAAACAAAAAATGAAGACATACTGACAGGAAAAGGGAGAAGAGGCAGAGGCATTTATGCCATTTTGTTCAAGAAGGTGAATTCACTGGGGACTGCCCTGCCCTTCAACCACAATTTGCACAGAAGGAGCAATGCAATAATGAAAAGAATGAAGGAAATCACAATGGAGAGAAACTCTGGAGAAATTCACCTAAATGTCTGGTTTTGCATTGTAAGATAAAGAGTACAGTAATAAAATTTCTAGCAGGTATATTAGAATGTTCATGTTTATTTCAGCAGTGTGTGATTCAGAATTGCATAACTTTTACAATGCAGAGAGAGGCCATTTGGTCCATTGTGCCTGCAGCAGCTCTTCAAACGAGAATCATTAGCTCCTGCATTTCCCCATACCCTTGCTCACTATTCCTACTAAAATGTCATCCAATGCACTCTTGAATGTCTCAATTAAATTCGCCTTCACCGCATTTCCAGACACTGCATTCCAAAACATAATTACTCACTGAGTGAAAATGTTTTTCTTGCATCACCCTTACTTCTTTTTGTATGTACTTTACATCTATGCCCTCTTATTTTTGTTCCTTCTATTAGTGGGAACAGCTTCTCCATATCAACACTATCCAGTCTGCTGGAACTATTGTAAATTGTTTTGCGCACTGCCCAATACAATTCTATCTTTCCTCCAATGTGGCATGCACAACTGCCCGCAACACACTAGCTAAGACTAACAAGAGTCTTATACAGGTTCATCATTATCCCCTTGCTCATGTACTCAATGACCAATGAAACTGAGGACACCCTCTGCTCTATTAACCACTCGCCCTACCTGTCCTGCCACTTTCAATGATATGTGTGCATATACACCCAGGTCCTCTGCTTCTGTATCCTTTTTAGAATCATAATCCCTATTTTATATTGTCTTTCAATGTTGTTTCTACAAAATGTTTCCCTCACATTCCTCTGTATTGAACCTCAGGATGTCCATTTGCATTGGCTTTTCTTCCTCTGGATTGTTGCATGTCATTCTCCATTACCATCCTGAATCTTATGATACAATGATCTCCTGAATGTCTACTACATGTTGCCTCACTGACATTTGATCCACTTGGCCCACCTCATTTCCTAGTACTTGGTCCAGTAATGCATTGTTTATTGTTGCCCTGCACACATATCGCCATAGGAAATTCTCCTGAACATGAAGTAGGAACACTTCCAATTTTGAAATTCTCATTCCTGTGTTCATTTCTCTCATTTTACACCATCACAGAGTCCTCCTATCTTTTTTTTTGTATTTCTCCAATTCTGAGCTATCATTCTTTCTTGACTTGCTTCCATTGGCAGTAATGCCTTTAGCTGTCTTGGCACTAAGCTCACGAATTTTCTCCCTAAACTTGTCTATGCTCTTTTAAAACACTCATTAATCATGGCTGATAGTTCAATGCAGTCCTGAGGGCCTGTTGTACTGTTACAGGTATGTCTTCTGAATGACGTGTTAAAATGAAGTGACATCTGCTTGTTTGGGTGGATGTAAAGGTTACACAACACACTATTTCAGAGAAGAGCAGCAAAGTTAGCCCTGGCATCCTAACAAATATTTGTCCCTCATTCAACGTTACAAAAGAAGATTGTATGGGCATTGTTATATTGCTGTTTGTGGGAGCTTGCCAAATTCAAAGTGGCTGCTGAGTTTGCTTGGCTCGAATGAACTCCAGTGATCTTCAAAAGCATGATCTGAATGCAAGTCTTTCTTTCTTTAAAATCTATTTTTTTGATCAAGTTTTAGGTTATTACCTCAATGACCCATGAAGATGATATCAAATTTTGAGTGGTGATAATGCTATTGTGAAGTTTCAGACAGTATTTCACTACAATAAAAGACATTACATAAATGCAACCTGTTGTTGTTATTTACTCAAATTCATTGCACTTGACTTATAATGTGGTGTGTTTTAATTCAATACACATGATTTACGCTGCATCTAATTCATTGCATGTAGTTTACAGGATGCATTTTAATTCAATGCACATGGTTTTCACCATGTATTTTAATTCACTACATGTAGTTACACCACATATGTTAATTAAGGGCACACCATTTACAACAGGAATTTCAATTCACTACACGCGGTTTTACACCATGCGTTCAATTTACAACACACGGTTTACACTGTCCTTTAATGCAGCACAGTTGAAAATCTGGCAATAAACCGAATTAACAGCTGCCACGCAAACGGGATATCAGAGACACACAAATGGCAAATTCTGTCAGGTTTACATGTACGTCTGGAACCAGTCAAGTGAACTGAAGTGGCGTTAACAAATTCCTGGACTTGAAAGAGGGCAGACTGTGACATGTTGCTTGTGCTGGTTGGTAAATAAAAGGATACTAAAACTGACTAGTGAGAGACGCTCGGCTGAAAGTCAAGCTAATGAGTGAAGAGGTGTTTGCATGGGAGATGTGAAAAGCTGTTGCTGCCGGCATGATACAAAACTCCCATCACCTTCCCACTGGTTCACACGTCTGGTCAGTATCTGTGCTTTGCTATTCCTCACAGGAGAGGTAGATAGCTGCTGCACTGTGACATAATGGAACTTAAATATGCTTGCCCCAACTGAGCACCAAATTACTAAAAGGTGAACAAAGGTTTGTAGGCATCATTGAGCCAAGATGTTAAGTTCCCCTTTCAGTGTTACCTTTTCCTTTGCCATCACTGCTCTTTCACCATCTTTCAATGGCCATGTCCACCTCTGAAAACAGGGGCAACTCGGCCTTGTGCTTCTGCCATATTCCCAAATGCACCACTTGGCAGGCTTGAGTATGTCATGTTGTTTGTACTTTCTACATAAAAGTCAAATAAAACCCACCTAAGGAGCCATATTCTCATAATCACCTCTTATATCACCTCTTCAACCCACTCTTTGCAATATGATAAAAATCAGAATGGAACAGTTTTCTATTAATGTAATCTAGTTAAGGAAAATAGATTTTACATTCTATCTTCTAGGAAGCAGAAACAAAAAATATTTAGAATGATTTAGACAGGAAACTATACAATATAAGCCCACATTGTAATGAAATACCAATCTATTTTAAATACGACAACAGTGTAGGATGTCCATAGAGTGGCGATGGAACCACTTAGTCTAAGATCAAGTATCCATTTCAGTTTTCGGTTTCCCCAAAGCAATGCATAGCTTGGTTATTCCTACTTGGGTCAGAAAGGCAGATAAACATGATTGTATCATTAATCCATAAAGGCCGATGAATTACAAAATAATAGCTTGTTGAAGCTGGATTTACCAAGGATCAAAAATATCTAATCTGTCACTAAAGTAGCTGGAGTGAAACAGATGCCAAGCTCTGGATTTCCCTTCAACAGCCTCTCTACCGTGCTAATACTTTTATCATAAAGCTGCGACAAAGAGTAGATTTTAAGGAACATCTTAAAAGAGTACTGTCACCCTAATATCTCCTGATCATTGATAAATTTTGATTGGTCATATGTCAGTGAAACACTTTGGTACAATCTGAAGAGGTGCTATACAATACATGCTGTCATTGCTGGAAAGAATCATGGAGTCCCTACAGTATGGAAGCATGCCATTCAGCCCATCCAGTCTACCCCAACACTCCAAACAGTAACTCACCCAAACCCATCCCCCTACTCTATTTCCATAACCCTGCAATTCCCATGGCTAACCCACCTAAGCTAGACATCCCTGGACACTATGGGCAGTTTAGCACAGCCAATCCACCTAACCTGCACATCGTGGGAGGAAACCGGAGCACCCAGAGGAAACCCATGCAGACATGAGGAGAATGGGTAAATTCCACACAGACAGTTGCCCAAGGATGGAATCAAACCTGGGTTCCTGGTGCTGTGAAGCAACAGTGGTAAACGGCTGGACCACTTTGCTGCCAATGGCTAATGAAAAGTCTTAACATTGGTTTTAGGAGGCCATCAAGACACTCAGCTGCCTTGAGACGCCAGGTCTAAAACTTCATTTGAAGCTCGGAGGAACAGCAATGTCTCTTTCCATCTCAAGATCAGGCCCAGCAACTACAAACACACTCATCATTACCCCTTTCCACCTCCACCAATTTTATTGTCCACCCTCTTTGCTACCCAAAAAGATGGAAAACATACCACTGATTAGAGTAAGAATTATTTTCCTGTAGTGTACTGATGTATTAAACAAAGCAAACCTATTGACAACACTGATATATATGTTTAGAGCAATTATGGCTCGCAATTTCCAAAGTTACTGCTTTGCCAAACATTTAGGTTCTTGTTTATTTGGCTGTAATGGTGACAATGTACAGCATTAATGAGATAGCTGGTGTACAGTTAATGCTTAAAGATGAATAATTACTTTGTCAATATTTTGTTTTAATCAGGATTATCCTTATAAAGCAATCAAAAATAGGCAATTTGCATAATGCTGTTATAAATCCCAGTTCATTCAACAAAACAATCTAACCAAGGAGAGCAAAAATCATAATAAAACTATTGAGTTTGCATTAATATCAGAGATGCAAATGCTCAGCCCTGAAGTCACCAGCTGTCTGCAAGTTAAATGTGTTGAATGGTTTTAAAAATTTGATTTGAAAAACCTCTGTGCTACTTGTCCAATATTATAAGCACTAAGCTGCCTTACTCCAATTAGCACATGATTAGATGTGACATTAGCTTGGTAAGAGAAAGGGATCTGGGGAATAATTGGATAGTTCTCTGAAAGTGCTGGTGCATACGCAATGGGCCAAATGGCCGACTCTTGTGCTGTATTGCTTTATGCTTGGATTGAAAACTCCAAATAGAAACAGAATGTAGGTTGGCAGCTTTGAATTCAGTACTTCCGTGGGGGTGACAACACTTGAGGTGTGGTTAAAATAATTTCTGATTTGCTAATTTTATGGCCAGCAATAAAAATGGAAAGAAAATAAATCATATGTGCCCCTCAAAAGACCAATGTGTTCCATCTTTCTTTACTGTTCTGCGAATATCTGCTACACTCCCTACCCATTAAGTTTTATTGCTAGTGTTCAGCAATTCCCTCATGCCATTGGCATGACAGATGCAGTTCCATAAAATTAGATCCCAACGATCCCAAATGAATTTAATTTCCATTGTGTTTATACAACTCCTTCAACAGCAGTTGGCTCTGATGCTTGATCTTCTAACATGACAGAAAGTACATTGCAT